>NC_143013.1:78632581-78831748 GCF_055824585.1 Amblyomma mixtum
ACGCGCGTCGCAACAACCGCGTCCGCCGGAACTGACGCTGGCTGAAAAATAGATACACGGCCGCAGCCCGAAGGCTGCGAACCGGATGCCACAATCTGAGGAGCGAGCGCATTGCTTCCGGCTTATATCCCAGCTGAGCGGCTGCGGCGCCACGGTTGCCATGGTAACGGTGCATGCGCAGTAGTGGTCTTTTGCAGGCACCACGAAATGTGCTCCTGCTAGCCTAGTGTAGCTGCTAAACGCTTGACAATGCGAACACGTGGCTGTGCAAACTTTCAATTCAAACAGGCAGAACAGCCGATCGGCGCCGGCCAGTGAAGCGCGACTTTAACGGGACCATAGTCAATAGACCTTTCCACAAATTCCGCCGCGCCACCAAGCGGCCGCGCAAAGCACTCTGGGAAAACGGAGCGCCGCGGCGCCCGCGGCGCCCGCGGCGCCGCGCTCGCGTCTTTTCGTCCGTCTCTCCGACTGTGCCTGATCACCGGAAAGCCTTCCTCTGCCATCTCGTCGCCATCACTGTTTCTTATACCTGTGCTACATGGGAACGTTCGAATGACATCTGACTCGAATGACATTCGGACTCGACGGACGCGCGCGGTGCTACACGAAGCCTTCCAAGCGCATTTGAAAGCCTCAGCTCGTTTTCAGTGTACAACGATGACGACGGCGGTTGTCACACTGCTCCGACAATGACACTATCACGGTCAACAGCAGCATGTGATTGTAGTGAAATATCTAGTTTACTATAATAGACCTTTCCACAAATTGCAGCGCCGCGCCATCCCCTAGCGGATCCGCGCAAAGCATGATGGGAGAAAGGAGCGGTCGCCGCCCGCGTCGTCTGCTGTCAAGCGTGTTGCTGGGCTGCGCCGCCGTGTTCAGGCGTTGTGCGTCTTCTCGTTGCGCGTTGTAAATGTTGCAGCGCACTGCTGTGGTGGTTATCTCTTAGTCTTTCTGCAATTATGTGGGGATTTTTTTAGACATTCGACATGTCTGCAGATTAGAATCGCGGTGGCGGTGAAAGGTGCTGCGTGCCCGGCTGTAGTAACAACACGAGAAAGGACATCAACATTTCATACCACGTATTCCCCGAGGACAAGAAGCTGAATCTAGAATGGGTGCGCAGGATAGATCGGCAAGGTTTGCAAGAGCGATTTACCCTGTGGAAGCCTTCGAAACACCACAAAATATGTGGTACGCATTTCAACACTAGCGGGCGCAAGGGATACATGGATCGTCTCCCCACGATCTTTCCACACAGAGTGTATGCGGAACGGACGCCTGCTCTGATTACGCAGAGCAATGGCCACATGCAAATCTCCAACTTCGGCTGGTGACCGGGGCAGAGGGCGTCGCGACTAGGTACGGCCAGGAAGCCACAACCGGCAGCCTGAAGGCCGCCCGCAATGCTGCTGCATAATTTTCGTTTTTTTTTTTTGGGGGGGGGGGGGGGGCTTTTATGAACAAAGTTATTCGCCACCACCATGGGCACATGAGCGGCGAGGTCTCTGCGTATACATGCACTGGGAGAACGCCGGTCTTTGCGTCTGCTGGTGCTCGGCTGGTGATCCGTGGCCGCGGAACGCAACATCCGACTGTGTCACGCTTACTGTGTCAACCAACTGTGTCATGTTTAGCAAATAGCTCGTGTTCTGTCTAAGGGAGTGCTTGAAGATTATATATTACAGCAGTGAACATTTACCGCGTCAGCATGAAATTTCCCCAGGAGTGCGCCGATGAGGACAACTGCACTCATACTGTTGTTTACATCGCTGCGTACGAACAGTAATTAGTACTCATTTTCATGCCATAAAACGCAATCGGCGCTTTAGTTCTATTACTCAACCTGTTTTCTTTTTTACCGGCTGTAGCCGTGCTTGTTTACGCAGTGCGATAATGTGTGGGAAGCGATGATGCGATCGCACGCCTGAGAAACACTTAACAACCGCGGGCTCTTGACATCGCGCAGGACCGGCGCTTCTCGTTTTTTGTCCCGGCTTCCTCCGACGTGACAAGTACTTTATTTTAAACTACTTTATCCAGAAGTTTGTTTGGCGACCATTCGCTTTAACTGAAACGGCCTAACTTGTTATCCACAAGCTGGCGACGGCGACGACTGCTGCTGGCCGTAAAGCACGGCTCGGCAGTTTGGGTCACACCGGCGTTTCGCGTTCATCATATGCGTGCCCAGCGATGTAAGCAATAATTAATTTCAGGTCACTATTGCCAAAACTACACTCGGTGACCATTTTCATTCGCTAAAGCTAGTGATTCGCTCATCACAACCGCCGGAATCACAGATCATATCCTACGGACTCGCTAGGCCTAGTCGTCGCGGAAGGGAAGGGAGTCGTCGTCGACTGAAATTAATTTGGCAAGCGCTTATCCCTGGTGACTGTTCAGGTGTGCACATGTGAAATATGGCCGTTCGTTTCGCTCATTTAGAAGCGCGAGCATATTTGCACCGCCGCCTCATCACCGTGCTTTCGCTCAGCCGCCGACTAGGCTGACCGTCCGCCGATCGGATTCGGCGGTGTCGTTGGCCTGAAAAACGTGTCCCATTGCAATCATATAGACCTTTCCACAAATTCCGCCGCGCCACCAAGCGGCCGCGCAAAGCACTCTGGGAAAACGGAGCGCCGCGGCGCCCGCGGCGCCGCGCTCGCGTCTTTTCGTCCGTCTCTCCGACTGTGCCTGATCACCGGAAAGCCTTCCTCTGCCATCTCGTCGCCATCACTGTTTCTTATACCTGTGCTACATGGGAACGTTCGAATGACATCTGACTCGAATGACATTCGGACTCGACGGACGCGCGCGGTGCTACACGAAGCCTTCCAAGCGCATTTGAAAGCCTCAGCTCGTTTTCAGTGTACAACGATGACGACGGCGGTTGTCACACTGCTCCGACAATGACACTATCACGGTCAACAGCAGCATGTGATTGTAGTGAAATATCTAGTTTACTATAATATGATTGCAATGGGACACGTTTTTCAGGCCAACGACACCGCCGAATCCGATCGGCGGACGGTCAGCCTAGTCGGCGGCTGAGCGAAAGCACGGTGATGAGGCGGCGGTGCAAATATGCTCGCGCTTCTAAATGAGCGAAACGAACGGCCATATTTCACATGTGCACACCTGAACAGTCACCAGGGATAAGCGCTTGCCAAATTAATTTCAGTCGACGACGACTCCCTTCCCTTCCGCGACGACTAGGCCTAGCGAGTCCGTAGGATATGATCTGTGATTCCGGCGGTTGTGATGAGCGAATCACTAGCTTTAGCGAATGAAAATGGTCACCGAGTGTAGTTTTGGCAATAGTGACCTGAAATTAATTATTGCTTACATCGCTGGGCACGCATATGATGAACGCGAAACGCCGGTGTGACCCAAACTGCCGAGCCGTGCTTTACGGCCAGCAGCAGTCGTCGCCGTCGCCAGCTTGTGGATAACAAGTTAGGCCGTTTCAGTTAAAGCGAATGGTCGCCAAACAAACTTCTGGATAAAGTAGTTTAAAATAAAGTACTTGTCACGTCGGAGGAAGCCGGGACAAAAAACGAGAAGCGCCGGTCCTGCGCGATGTCAAGAGCCCGCGGTTGTTAAGTGTTTCTCAGGCGTGCGATCGCATCATCGCTTCCCACACATTATCGCACTGCGTAAACAAGCACGGCTACAGCCGGTAAAAAAGAAAACAGGTTGAGTAATAGAACTAAAGCGCCGATTGCGTTTTATGGCATGAAAATGAGTACTAATTACTGTTCGTACGCAGCGATGTAAACAACAGTATGAGTGCAGTTGTCCTCATCGGCGCACTCCTGGGGAAATTTCATGCTGACGCGGTAAATGTTCACTGCTGTAATATATAATCTTCAAGCACTCCCTTAGACAGAACACGAGCTATTTGCTAAACATGACACAGTTGGTTGACACAGTAAGCGTGACACAGTCGGATGTTGCGTTCCGCGGCCACGGATCACCAGCCGAGCACCAGCAGACGCAAAGACCGGCGTTCTCCCAGTGCATGTATACGCAGAGACCTCGCCGCTCATGTGCCCATGGTGGTGGCGAATAACTTTGTTCATAAAAGCCCCCCCCCCCCCCAAAAAAAAAAAAACGAAAATTATGCAGCAGCATTGCGGGCGGCCTTCAGGCTGCCGGTTGTGGCTTCCTGGCCGTACCTAGTCGCGACGCCCTCTGCCCCGGTCACCAGCCGAAGTTGGAGATTTGCATGTGGCCATTGCTCTGCGTAATCAGAGCAGGCGTCCGTTCCGCATACACTCTGTGTGGAAAGATCGTGGGGAGACGATCCATGTATCCCTTGCGCCCGCTAGTGTTGAAATGCGTACCACATATTTTGTGGTGTTTCGAAGGCTTCCACAGGGTAAATCGCTCTTGCAAACCTTGCCGATCTATCCTGCGCACCCATTCTAGATTCAGCTTCTTGTCCTCGGGGAATACGTGGTATGAAATGTTGATGTCCTTTCTCGTGTTGTTACTACAGCCGGGCACGCAGCACCTTTCACCGCCACCGCGATTCTAATCTGCAGACATGTCGAATGTCTAAAAAAATCCCCACATAATTGCAGAAAGACTAAGAGATAACCACCACAGCAGTGCGCTGCAACATTTACAACGCGCAACGAGAAGACGCACAACGCCTGAACACGGCGGCGCAGCCCAGCAACACGCTTGACAGCAGACGACGCGGGCGGCGACCGCTCCTTTCTCCCATCATGCTTTGCGCGGATCCGCTAGGGGATGGCGCGGCGCTGCAATTTGTGGAAAGGTCTATACTCTGATAACGTCATGGAGGAAGCAAAAACCTTCATGGGTAACGTACAGCACAACAGCACAGCGTCCCTCCAGCGGCGAGCGGCTGCCCCCCCGCTGTAACCATGACAACGAACCACTATAACATGGTTGTCGGGGCACGGTAGTTGCGTGTGCACCCTCGGCTTGCAATTATCGCCCACAGCTGCTTGGCCATTTGCCTCCAGCGTATGCCGGTACAGTCTTCGTGGAAAGTTTAACCGATCGCAACTGCCCAGGGTGCCTCGATGGGACAGCGCCGGCCGGAGGCGCAGGTATCGAGACGCCCTACTGGCCCTACTATGAACCGTAACTATTTCTAGAACACTGTACCATTAACCTAAAGTGTTCCTATTTATGCTCGTACAGGAACACTACAGTGGCCAGAGTACGGTGCCTAGATGCGCGCGCGCCCTCTCTAGGCCAGAGGGCCAGAGCGGGATCGAGCGCTACCTTGCGGCGCTGTTATCGGCGGCGCTCGCCGGTACCGAGCTAGGGGAACCGAGCTTCGCCGAGAGCAGTGATCCCCCTACACACCCCCTTGTTTTAAAGCGAAAGCTTTACTACTTGCACTTTCAAGCCTTCGCCGTGACGCGGCGGTGCCACCATTGACCTTTCGCATGACCTCTGTGTGACGTCACGCCGAAGAGCTGGGCGACCATCTCGCGCCGTCTGCGAGTAGTGGCGGTGCCACCACCGGCGGCCTTAGATTAGATTGGATTAGATTAGATTACATTAGATTAGATTGGATTTGATTGGATTGGGTTACATTACATTGGATTGTATAACCGATGCATCACCACCAGTCTAACCACAAGCACCACCACCAGCTACACTACCAGCTGAACCATGGCGTAGGTACGGATATTGCTTTCGCAATTACCGGGCTTAACCAAGCTAAGCCACAGCGAATTTTTTCTGAAGGCACCCCCTTAATTTGTAACGATTTTAATGCGATAGAGTTAAAGGCCCCGTTCACCAGAAAATCGGGTGTCGAAAAATCACGGTCATATGGCTCTGGCAGGTGATCCCCAGAGGGCAACCCAGGAGGCAGGTGGGCCACCTAGGTCACATGACCCTGCGGCGTCATCACAACCTGCTCATTGGATAGTGAGCAACTGCTCACCGCAGCAAGTGGCAACTAAATTAATCATAGGTCGCTCGGGAAGAGCATCCTGGGCCACACAAGGCCCACCGCTGGGAGCACCTGCCATCGCAGGGATCAACCCATTACGCTAACGCGTCATACCCTTGGACGGAGCTTGTCTCCTCCATTTTTTTTTACATTGATGGCTACCAAAAATGACTACCTCTTCTCCTCTACCCCCAAAGTCCCCCCCCCCCCCCCCCCAAGAAATTTTTATACCCCTTCTATAATCATTATCCGGCCAAACCCCCGAACGGGAGAAAAGACATTTGTTCCTTTCGTTCTCGTGATGCCGCACTATCAGCAAGGGAGCGCGTGGGATTTTTTGTCGCCTGTTAAGTTTCAAAGTTTATCCCGGATTCTTGAGTGGGATAATGCGGGATGAAAGCACTTCCAGCTGAAAACGTTCATTGGTTCCAATTGTAATTTTTCCAGCTGGAACCAGTTAGGTTATCGGGCACCAACTGAACGTTTCCAACTGGTTTCAGTTGGTTTCAGTGATGTCCAAATATCAATTGGTTCCGTTTGGAACCAGTTGGATTTTCTCCCAGGACTGCAGCAGGATATTGTGCCTTGTGTCATAATTTTTGCTGGGGAATTGAAATTATGAGAATTGTGCACTTATAGGCAAGTGAAACCAAAAGAATGAACTTGGACATAAGCTCAATATATATTTTCCTTCCACTTATGCACTTCTTTAATGGGACCTTTCTGTTGGAGCCAGTGGCGCTGAATTGTCCGTTGAGCGAAGTTATTTCATCTAACCACGCCCGTGGTGATTGTGAAAATGATGAAAATTATTCGGCAGGTAAAGCTGCTAATATCTTTTTTTTTACAAAACCCTGATTAGTTCACTGTTGTGTGTTGACAGAGAACAACATGGAGACCCCAGTCAAGGCAATCATTGACTTCAAATTGGCTTCCCATTTGGAAAATTTCCAGCCGTGCATAACCAACTGGAACATACAATTATAAGTTCCAGTTTGAGTTTCCATTTTTCTTGAGAATGCACAACTGTGAATTTTATAGCTGTAAAGCTTAATTGGCATCCTATTTTTTTTACTGCCACACTGGTCCCTTAAATCTCGGTAAGCAATTGGAATGTTCAGTTGGAATGTCAAGTTGGAATCAAGTGTCGTTTGGTTTTGTAGCTTCAGTTGGTGTCAGCTGTTCCAATTGGAATATCCAATTGGAATAACCAATTGGAATCTGCGAAACTACTTGGATAGCTACGTTCAATTGCGTTCATTTGGATCCATTTAGCTGTCCAGTGGTTCCATTTGGATCTATTTAGAATTCTAAAGTTGGCTCCATTTTTTTTTACTGGGCTACCAGCTGCATTCCGGTGGAGTGGCTAGAAGGGGTGTTTCCATTTCCACTTCTAGCGGGAAGTGGAAAGTATTCCAACTGAAGCTAGCTGGAAGTAGAAATTTTCCAGCTGGGAATAAACGTTTTAACCAGATGCCATTTCCGGTTCTATAATCCAGCCGGAAATGCCATTTTTCTGGAACCAGCAGACATTACAACTGGGATAGAATGGTGTCCAGCTGGAATTGACACGGTTTCTGATTCCATAATTTAGCTAGAAATAGAAACACAACCGAAAAGAGAGTGAAAGATCGTTAAAGTTTTTTAAACATGCTGCTCTTTTTGCGGGGGTGGCAGTGCTGTGTTTTAAAGATGCGGAAGGATTGTGCGGATTTACAGTAGTCCGTTTGAAAGAAGTTCGTGCTGGACAGTTTAGACAACTGAGTAACTGAAATAAAGTACGAAGATTTGCCAAAAGCATGCATGCTTTTGGCAACCGCATTAACTAGAACTGCGTTAACTAGAACCGTCTCCAATTTCAGTGGTTAAACTGTTACCACTTTTTCTGGACAAGCGCATTTTTCCAACGGGAAGCTGTTTATGAACACTATTTTCTCGCATATCGTAATATTACATCGTAATAATCAATATATCAATAATGAAACCTCGAACGTTACTTTAAATTACGTAAGTTTTAGGACGTTATTTTGACGTTCGGAGCTATCCGGGCGCTACCCAAGCACATGTAAACCATATCTCCGCAGATGGCACATTCTTGCCGAAGGTGCCTCCATGGCCAGCGCATCCACGCGCATGGATAGCGGCCTCTTTCAGCCAACATTTCACAGACCCACATGAATGCGCTACTATAAACGGTAAGCATCTTGAACTCGGAAGTTTTCGGCTGCGACATACTACACCGAAGAGAAAGTCCTTTCTGTAGTTATAGCATAGCCGCAAAAGGAAGGAAAAATATTTCAACGCTTACCTTCGCGATGACATTCCTTGCTTTGTGTCTGGACATTCGATCGCTGCGTTAACTGCTACTTGCCATCTGCGGGCGTTCCCTCGTGATCGCGACAGTCGCCCGGCTGCGACACACGAATGAAGTGGGGATCCGTGATAACTACAAATTAGCGATCGCTTCGCAGTGGGCACGGCTGGAGCTTCCCAACGGTCCGATGAAGCACGAGTTCTAGCTTTCTTACGGTACAGTCCTCGATCACGCGGCTTCGAATAGGAAGGAAGATATCTGCGACTTCTATAGTCGGCGTCTGCATACGCACAGGCCACTCTAATATGAAAGAGAACAACCAGTTTGCACAAAAAGGCGATTTTTTTGGGGTTATTTCTATAGTAAAGTTGAGCACGGTTTTTGGATACTATGCGCCAAGAGGAAAACTAGTTAAAACATAGGCAAAAGTGTGCATGTCACGCATAATTATAAAGTCATCGTTATTTAAATGCTCAAACTTTGTTTCCTCAGGGACCGGTACTGAGACCTGAAACATGGCGCAGGGTACTTGCTGACGCTCTTGGTATTCACCTGCATCGGAGCAATTTCATTCGTTACGCATTCTTTTAAATGTCCAATGAAAAAGTAATACAAACGAGGCGCAGAAAAACTGAAAAGTTTCAAAGTCACCCCTGTTAAGAATGCTTTACTGTGCGAAGCGGATTCGAGAATGATCGCGCAAGGGTCTATTTCGGAAACAATGGTACGTCTTCTTGAGGTGGGATGTGGACGAGGAAAAAAATTGGCAGTGGTTTAGCTCTGGTTAAACCTGGAGGATTGCGAAAGCAACGAGGAGAGAGAGAGGCGATGGAGAGCGCGCGGCAGCGGCGGCGGCCCCGGCACGCTAGCTATGCGCCGCTACTGCGCATGCGCAACTGGCAAGCGCGGCGGCAGCACCTCTGAGTCACCGGCGCAGCGACGGCGGCGGCGCGCCAGCTGTGCGCCGTGTGACGTCACTGTGCTCCTCGCGCATGCGCAGTATGGCCTTTCGTCAGCTCCGCGAAATGGCTCGGCGATTCGCGTAGTGTTGCTTTCGCAAAAAATAGCGCGCCAGCCGAAGTGGGCGAGAGACGGAAGAGTAAAGGGCTGTTTTGAGGAATGGAAAGACGCAGAAACTTTCGCACTCGTCTTGGGTACCTTAAGCATGGCTTAAGGGTAGGGGACGCGGCGAAAAGGGGCAGTATACTCGGGAAGCACCCAGCATTAAAATAATGACATAAAATTGTGCAAGTCGCAGTAATGTTACGCGTTACATGGAAAGGTTATGCTAATGTTAAAAATGAACAGTAACGTTATATGTTGCTGTGTATCAGTATAACGTCGAAACTAAAAATTATTTTAATGTGTTAGAGATATTATGTTAATGTTGAAATCGTAACTACAACACAACATTAAAGATTCTAATGTGATTATAATGTTCTCACCATAACCGCAAAACAACATTATCTGTATTTTCAAGCTTTGTGTCTCAGAACTTTTCCCACTGTTTGTGCGGTAATCATGCTTTTGAATTATAGCAGAACTTTGCAGTTGAATATCTGAGGTAGTGCCTGCCATAGATTGCATGCGGGGCCCCAAAATTTCACAAGAGAACTTTTCAGTGTTTGCCCATTCACCGCTGTCACTTAAGACACCCATCACGGCTAGCTATATAAGTTTGAAGTGATGCTACCCGTTGGAAGGTTAGTGTGAGTTGCATGTTAGTTGTGATTGCTCCATGCAAAGTATTGATTGAAGTAGGCGGATCACAATTGGCGAGTCTGATCTTGCAGGCTTGCTTTGCCGTTTTATCTAAAGTACTACATACGTTGTTGAAATGTTTAATTAATATGATGAAAGGTTTATTCAGCGCTTATTTGTAACGTTTTATAAGCATTAAAAAAAGGAAACTGAGAACAATGTTTTCATTATCATCATCAGCCTGACTAAGCCCACTGCAGTGCAAAGGCCTCTCACATGTCTCTCCAATTAACACTGTCCGTTGCCAGTTGAGGCCACCGTATCATCGCAAACTTCTTAATCTCATCCACCCACCTAACTTTCTGCCGCCCCCTGCTACACTTGCCTTCTCTTGGAAGCCACTCCGTTACCCTTAAAGGGCCCCTGCCCACCCCATGGTCCCAGACACTCTCTACCTCACTTTGAGCGAGCCTCCTCTCCTTCCATTCCCTCCTCGAAATTTTTCTCTCCCGCTCCTCGTCGAGTAGGCTCGGCAAGGCAAAATCACCCCTTCCTTCTCCGGTGTAAGCCGGAGGCGTGGTGTCTGTGGAGTGCGTCACAGGCCGACGTCATGGCCCCGCCTTCAATAGAATTATTTTCTTGGTTTTTGCATTTTCTCCGCACACTGAACGATCGAGAGGCGCGATCGGCTCGACCACCTAGACTTGTTAGCGAGCGCATCCTTTCATACATCTGTGTCATTCCCAGTTAACGAGCCACCTTTTCATTTTCGTTTAGGCCTCCCCACCGTTTCACGAGCAGAGGGGCGGAAGTCGGTTGTGTTCGAAACACACGGCGAAGCGCGGACCCGGCAACCGCCCGTTTGCTTTTCTCCATGCGTGTTTGTGTTCTGTGTGTTTGTGTCTTTTCTCCGCTCCAAAGCATATGTCTTTCATTGGAGTCAAGGCGTACGCAAGATGCACGAAAGATAAGCGGTGTGTGTGCGGAGCGGTCAAGTGGGCGAGCGAGGGAAAGGCTCTGCTGCACTAGTAATTAAAACCTTGTTTTGGGGGGCTTGCATAGAAGAAAAAAATCTGAGAAGGGAGCGCGTACGCAGAGCGTCTCGTGAGGTGATCACGGCGGGGGGAGGGGGGGGGGGGGGGGCGAACCAACTCCCTCAGTTTTACTATTTTTTACTTTTTATGGCAAAGGTTCAAGGCTGTCGCCGCACGCTCCCTCCGCAGTTTTTTTTTTTTGTTCCTTCATGCGGGTTTGTAGGCATGAGCCAGAACAGAAGGCGCTGCGGAAAGCGTTGTGCAGACGACGCGACGCCAAGGCTACGCCCAATCTTCTCCCGTCAGTCAGAACGATGCACCAATGGAGTGCCTTCAGCGAAATAACCCCCCATGACGTCAACGGGGTTCAGAGTAGTGGGCCGGGCCCGTTTTTGTTGAAGGAAAGAACGAGCGGGCTTTGATTTGAATTTTCGCAGCTTTTCGGGGCGCGCATGGCTCTTGTATTTTGCAGAGGTTATCTTCGATGTCTCATCTATGCAGTGGGCTTGTTTTTCAAAAATGTCCGGACCCTGGGCAGTGGCCCTTTAAGAACCAGAGGTTATCTTGCCTTCGCATTACATGCCTTGCCCAAGCCCACTTCTTCCTCTTGATTTCGACTATGGTGTCATTAAACCGCGTTTGTTCCCTCACCCACTCCGCCCGCTTCGGATCTCTTAACGTTGCACCTGTCAGTTTTCTTTCTATAGCTCGCTGCGTTGTTAAGGTGAACCCTCTTTGTTAGCCTCCGCGTTTCTGCCCCATAGGTGAGTACTGCTAGGATACAAGTGTTGTATACTTTTCTCTTGATTTGTAAAGGGACCGAAAGTTGGTTCAGTTATGCATGCGGAGTTCAGATTAAGAGGATCCCTTTAATTATATAGGTATATACCTGACACTGACAATACCAAGAGATCAGTTCGAATAAACCGGGCGTTCGAATTAAGCGAGTTCGAATTAACGAGAATCCACTGGAAAGCTTCGGGGAATGACATAGCCGCGGGCTCTGGTTGAACAGCTTGAGCCACTTTCACAACGCCAGAACAGCAACAAGCTTAACTAAAGAATGCTAACATCGTGTCGTCTTGCCCGCGTTCAGTTCTCCTGAAATCATGTGATGAGCGTGTGCCTGAAAGTTTTCATGAGCAAGTTACTAGACTAAGGAATGCAGGAGATCAGCAACCGTGGTCACCAGTGCATGTCAATCGTACAGACAGGTTGCGAGAATCGGAAGATGGCTACACTCTAAACACGAAAGGAGTAAACAAGGGATTAAGCTGTCCTCTACCGCACTCCCTTTAAAGGTGCACTGAAGAGGAATCTGAACTTGTCTTTTTGCCGCGGGAACTCGATCTACACGTGCCGAGCTTTCTTAGAAACCGCGATTTACTGCCCTGTGTGGCCGATTTCCCCAATTAAATCGAATTTACGTCCAGCTCCCGCCTTTTTTTTTTGAATTCTGCCTCCTACGGTGGGCGGAGTCGACCAACGTGTGGAGCGCCTTTCACCCAGTCCCGTGGCGGCTTGCCGCTCTGCCATCGGCGGAGTAATACGTAGTAGTCCGTAGTAGCAAATAGTCCGCGCGTATTTTTATTTCTTCGGGCTTATTTTGCGGCTATATTATCTGCGAATGTAACTATTTATTCATGGAAACCTAAAAAACAAAATTAAGCGAAAGCAAAGCCTCCACGGGACTGGGTGAAAGGCGCTCCACGCGTTGGTCGACTCCGCCCACCGTATGAGGCAGAATTCAAAAAAAAAAGGCGGGAGCCGGACGTTAATTCGTTTTAATTGCGGAAATCGGCCACACAGGGCAATAAGTCACTGTTTCTAAGAATGCTAGGAACGTGTGGATCGAGTTCCCGCGGCAAAAAGACATGTTCAGAATCCTCTTCAGTGCACCTTTAAGGGGAAGGGTATGCTGTCCAAGTCGTGGGGTAAATTTCTATCACTAAACCAATTACCTATTCAAAACATGCGAAGTTACAGCAGTTACGGATTTTAACCGAGGTTTCCATCTCCCCTATTTGGTGCGGTGCCGCTTTTGAAAGCCTCCTCACATTGCTAACTGCATCAAGTTACTATGCTAATTGCAGTAGGATTGTACATCCGTTGCCAAGGGTAAGCATTCCGCGCGTTTAGTGATCGGAATCTACTCCGGGACGTAGGCAGCCTATCCATCACCTAAAAGGTAGTGCGCTCTGCTGGCTACGCTCTGCTGGCTGCGTTATAGTGCAGTCGCAGCTTGAGGGTGACTTGATGCTTGGAGATGAGTCAGAATGTAGTAGCAATAAGTAGAACGCACGGGGCACAAACTTCGGAGCGGTGTCTCAGTTTTCCCGGTGACGTAGAAGCGTGCTTGCATGGGAGCAAAGTATGAGCAGCCGAGTTCAGTGAGTATTTCCGTCAGAGTCACATTGATAATGCTTAGAAACTTAGAAACTACTGAACATACGTATCGAGTGAGCTGATATATGGCGTGTCATGGAGTATATGTGGAAAATGGAGGGGGGGGGGGGGGGAGGGGGGGGGGTGTTGTCTTATTTTCATCAGAAATTTCTTGCAATATTTTTTCACGCGGCTTTTCTACAGCAAAAATCACGCTTGGGGGGACGGCGGTCAACGGACTATGTCAACTCACAAATACTCGGACACTTGTGTTCCTCACTGGACGTTAATTATTTTTCTTGTGGGTTAACCCAACAAACGTTTGCTTTCGAATATTTCAAGAAATGCTTCGGCGCGGCAGACAAGGACAAAACGTAGAATAACACCACAGAGCGCCAACTGGCCTACAAAACAACCCTTGTCTGCTTTCGAATACTTTGCGATTGCCTCCCTGCCTTCATATACCTGCCTGCCTGCCTGTCTGCCAGGTGAGAATGGCAAACATTTGATAACGGAAATTCGTAGTCCGGTTTGCTGCGCTAAATCTGTCTGCTGCGGAGTGCCTTTAAGGACTGCTCATAAACGGGACGCTCATACAGGTGTATCTGGTTCTTTGGTCGGTTGGAATTCCTTCGAATTGGCCGATGTAACTTCATCGGAATCGTCAGCGCCATTTCGCTTCTTTCAATCACGCATTGTTGAGGCGTCGTCACAGACAAACTTATAATGCTACTAATGCAGGGGGCTGAAGTCCCAGGGAAAACCTGAAGCAAACGAGCGAACGACTAACCTTTTTGAAGAATGCCGCTTTTGCCTTTCCTTCTCTCATCGCACCGAACCCCGCCTTTTTTTTTGGCTCCGCCCTAAGGGTATGATTTGATAGCTTTAATTGGTTAATGCCCATAGACACGGAGTTGGTCATTTACTCCTTTACATAGATCCTTTGGAGTCGTCATACCACTCGTGACGCAGTCGTGCAGCGGCACTTATCTGCGATGGCGGTTCTGCCATCGGTGGTGCTTGTGAAACCCAGGTTGCTCTTCCCGAGGAACCTCAAGGTCACGGAGAAAGGTTTCGGGCAGACAAACATCGACGAAATCTGAGATGGGAGGCTTTTGTGCTAGCACACAAAATAAAATAGTCACCTTAATTAAAATTCCTTTATTAAAAGCGCGCATGTGTTGTTCGGGGCAACGCTCTCGAGTGCAGCTTCTCCGTCTGGTACACCGTTTTGCAGTGAAGAGCGACTGCAGCCGTCAAGAAAGCCAGTTTGTTTTGTTCAACGCTGCAGTCCATCCTTCGCCCCATAGTAAAATGACTATTCCGCGCCAAAGTTCTTTCATAGTTTCTCAACTGTCGCTAGTACACAATTTTGCAGGCTTAACTTAGACGCTGCGCACCTCAGCTGTCCCCTCTGTGCGAAACACAGTCGACAATATTTGAGTCATATCTTCACAGTCACAATCCTGCATTGGATTATCCAAAATTTGATTTAACCGCAATGAACTTAGGCGTTGTCACTGAGAAAAATGGCTATTAATGCATAAATTGATTTTGCAGGCATAGAGTGCACACTTTTCGCCCTCACAATTAGCTTTCAGTCTTAAAGACCGTTTGCTCACGCTGATGGCAATGACCTACTTCAATACCATCCCAGTCTTTTTCACACATGATTCAACTTCGTCTAATGCAACCGGTTATAGCTTTAAACACGAACCGTTTTGCGCTTTCTGAGAGCTGAAATACGCCGTAATTTCAAACCAACGACCTAGCAATGCCCGTTTCTAACCGGTTTCGACAACACAGGTTTTGTTGTCGCCTGCTACCCTGAATAATCAAGCAAAAAAAAAAAATGACGGACGATTTAGCGTGGTTAGGCCAAATACGTTTAGGAGGACTCACATTTCGGTTCTCATTTCGGTTTCGGCTCGAGGCTCGATTTAAGATGGGAATGAGATAGCAGTGTGTCCTGGATTCATCGCACGCGTGGAAGTTGATGAAGACGGTGACATACAAAGCACAGCGCGAGAGATTGGCAGTTAAACACCCGGGATATTCGGCTGCGGCGATGACGTAGTGATATAACGCAGTGGCCAGCGAAGCTGATCTGTTCGCGCCGCTGTGGGTTCGAAATCTACTTGCAGCCATAAAATGTTTTGTACAGTTGGCCACAAAGTCTGCTGGCAGGTTGCGCACAACCCGCCCAATGAACCACCAATATCCGCCGGACGTCTCCTTTAGATCCGAACGTCCGTGGGTCACACTGGATATTCACGGGACGTCTGTTGGATGTAAATGCTCAGAAATAATCTAAGTCTACTGTTAGTGTAAACCAGCGGATGTCCGCCGACAGCAATCCAGTGCATGTCCCGCGGGTTCACTCTTTCTGGACATATATGTTCCGTTTGGGCGCGGTCGCTGGCTGCACTTTTTATCTCTGAGAGTTTTTATGAGCTCATATGTTCATAAAAAGTTCAGCTTCTAGAGCGTAATGGCAGTTAGGTCTTGCGAGAATACACATTTGTCTCAGACAAAATTGTAATTTTTCGGAACTGAAATGCGCCGCGTTTCTTGTTTCCGCCGCCGTATTTCGGATCACAAGGGTCATCATTTCAAATCCTGGCAAAGAAGTCAGCAGTGATGTCAGATGCTTACTCTGCCTTTGAGGCCTTTTCTGTGTGTGCGGAGCGAAGCGCTTTACTGCATCGTTACTAATTTCATTGCACTATTTGTCGCCCGGAGCACCTTTCTGGTGCAAAGTCAGGAGATGTACATTCCCGGTCGCCGGCGCTTTTCACACAATGCTTCTTTAATCAATAAGAGCACACCAGAGGGACACGAAGCAGTATAACAGCTTGCTAAGCACATACCGAAAAAAGTCTCAATCCAACAGGCACAAAGCAGGCATCTCCGACACACAACGAGTCATCCTACTTGAGCAAAACCAGTGACCTCCATGGCAGGAGTTTGAAAGGGGGGGGGGGGGGGGGGGGGGGCAATAGCTGCTGTTAGTGTGCCTTCCATGAAGCTTTCTCCTGCCTTTGGAGCTGGAACAGAACCAATGTCCTAATGTCCTCTTGATGCCCATTGACTGCGAAACTACCCTACACGGCTAACAAGTCCTCATGGTACCTTTTAAACGCGAAACTACCCTCCATGGTTAACAATTTCGAATGGACGTCCGACTAAGATCTGTACTTTCATACCGAATCTGGGCATCCACGCGAATAACGAAATACGCCCGGAAACAGACGGCCGAATCGGGGCATCTGCGGGACTCACAGAGGACTTCTCTTCGTAAACATTTTGAAATGCGACAAAAAAAGCAGAATCGATTAAAAAATCACTTTTCCAGGCGGCACTGAGGCGGTAGTTACTGTCCGGTCGATAGGATGAGTTGGTAAGGATAAGCGATGAGGAAATCTGTAATGGAAGCTATGGCGTCAGCTACAACACAAACTATGTTTTTAGCGTTGTGTCCCAGACTTTTTTTCACCGCTCATACAGTAATGATGTTCTTCAACTTAATAAAATTTCGGATTTGAACCTCTTAAGTTGAATCTGCCCTTCACGGTTAACAATTTCAAGTGGATGCCCGACTAAGATCTGTACTTTCATACCGAATCTGGACATCCCCGCGAATAACGAAATACGCCCGGAAACAGACGGCCGAATCGGGGCATATGCGGGACTCACAGAGGACTTCTCTTCGTAAACATTTTGAAATGCGGTAAAAAAGCAGAATTGAATAAAAAATTTCTTTTCCTCGCTGTACTGAGGCGATAATTCCTGTCCGGTCGATAGGAGGAGTTGGTAAGGATAAGAGATGAGGATCTCTCTAATGGAAGCTATGGCGTCAGCTACAACACAAACGATGTTTCTAGCGTTGTGTCCCAGACTTTTTTTCACTGCTCATACAGTAATGATGTTCTTCAACTGAATAAAATCTTGCATTAGAACCTCTTAAGTTGAACCTGCCCTAGCTTGCATACATGGAGTGAAAATTTTAATAAAAACGCTAATTATTAAACGTGCGCCACTAGCCCATAATGGTCAACTTTCACAGCTAGGCATAAAAGGATGAACCTATGACCTAAAAAGATTAAGGTGCGAGTTGTACCTTCTAGTTGTGCTGTGCTATTTGCAGTGTTCTTGGCAGCATAATTAGAACTGTTAATTATTAATTGGAGTATCCTGCTGTCGCGATTTCTAGGGCTGGCAGCCTGCAAGATTCTATGACCATTTTTACGAAAGTTGTGTGCATGTTAATTGTTCTTCACTTGTAAGCTAATACTAAGAAAATATTACTTGAACGTTTGGCTATGTTTAGCGGCTGCCACAAAATGGTCCAAGAAATGTGGGCACGTCTGTTTTCAGACATCAGACAGATGTCCGGGGCATCACAAATATCACTACGGCATCTCTCATAGCCCGAGTCGCTTTGGGACGTTAAACCCCATATAACCAAACCAACCAAAAAGGAATGTCCTTTGGAGATCTGAGCATCCCAGTTGTGGTGACTAATGGATGTCAGTCGGACGTCAAGTGCAGTGTGGGACGCCCCATGGACGTCTCGGCAACTTGCATCCGAATTTTATCAACCTAAGGACGTCGGAATGTCCGACGTGGAAGTACGTGGGACGTTCAATCACCGCCTTTTTTTAACGGGATGGTCCCAGGTATGCCCGAAGTTTCCATTCGGGATCTAACGCAGCGTCCATCGGACATCCAAACATCCGGCAGCGGATGTCCTTAGTACATGCTTTAGATGCCTGTATTATATTGTGCGGTGTACAGGTTGTCACCGACCAGAGGCTTCTGAAAGACAAAGTTCGGCGAAATCTAGGAGTGGAAGTTGTGGTGCTATCGCGTGTCCTGCACATCCGTGTAGCATTTTCGTTGACCAGCAGCTGAAAGCTGGAGTTCTTCTTTGTGACGTACACTACGACAGTAGCACAACATACAACACGGCAGACCTTTATTCCACCATCGCCGGGAAATATTATATACAGACTGCCGTAACACGTGATAGGTTGCAAAGCGCAGTTAGAACACATATACAGCTCAGCCGCCGCGGTGGCTCAGCGGTTATGGTGCTCGGCTGCTGACCCGAAAGACGCGGGTTCGATCCCGGCCGCGGCGGCTAGAATTTCTTTGGAGGAGAAATTCTAGAGGCCCGTGTACTGTGCGATGTCAGTGCACGTTAAAGAACCCCAGGTGGTCGAAATTTCCGGAGCCCTCCACTACGGCGTCTCTCATAGCCTTAGTCGCTTTGGGACGTTAAACCCCATAAACCAAACCAAACCAAACATATACAGCTCAGCAAAAATAACAGTTTCATTTACGCGAATATGCGAATTACGCGAACGGGTAAATAGTACTATCACGAGCTCCCGCTACGCGCTTAGACCGAGTGTCCGATAATCCCTATTCCGTGCTTCAGATGGCCTGCCCATCTTGACTGTGCGGCGCGCAAAACATACAGGGGCAGCCGAAAAGAACGACGTGAACTAGCGCTGTCAAGATGAGCATAGGCGACCAACTAGCCCGAACCATAGCGGCCCTAGTTTGCTTGCGCCAGTTTCCGCCGTTGCTTCATCAAACGCGGGTCCTTTCAGATGCTCGTCAGCGATCGTCCAAGGTCGGCACCCGCGCTCCATCTTTCTCCTCCGTACACGCAAGACCGTACGGAAACGATACGAACGGCAGCAAGGTTCCGGCGGGAGCTGTGCGCGCTCAACACGCTATTCAGGTCTGCGGCGACGAGCGATGCCAAGGCCTTTCCTATAGCGCGTGATCAGCCAACGATTCCGTAGGACTTCCCATATGGTACTGCAGCTGAGAGGCGAGTGGGGTATAGACGCAGAACCATTCTTCTTCCAGTGGCCGTCTTGCACACGCAAGTGATCCTTCCGTGGCTCCCTTACAGAAGGACGAACAATCGACAGACAACAATCGCAAGCACGCTTGTCTCACCAGGGCTCCCGAAATGTTCGTTACAGCGACGCACGCGTATGCGGTGTTCTCTCGAGGCTATTGCCGTCGGACTACGCGGCGAGCCCAGAGGAGCAATAGCAGGCTGTGAGCGGCGGTGATGGATACCCTTTAGCAGCATCAGCAGTAGTAGCAGCGGCAGCTACGCCGTTCGGTCTCGTGAGTCGGCGACAGATGTGGCGGTGTAAGTGCGCCTGTGCCTGACCTTTCTTTCACTCTTCAGTTGTTTTCTTTTCTGTTCCTCTCTCGCTCTCTTTCTATCCACTGTCACGAGACGCACACGCGTCGTTTGGCGGTGGCCAAAGTGTATACTGCTGCAAATATTTGTCCCGCGATCAAAAACAAAAGGGCCGGCCCGACCCGACCCGTCTAGTCTCGTCCAAAACAAAGGCGCGGAACACCAGCGCAGCTCCGAACTAAAGGGTAGAAGGAGAGAGTTGGGAGAGGGGGTCGAGGCTTGCCACTGATCCGTGGCGACCTTCGCTCGCACGCGTCGCTTCTGCTGTTGCTTCTCTGCCGCGAGGTCTCGTGGCCACCGCAGTCTCGTTACTGAAAGCGAAATGACAAATGGAGTTTGACGAACGAACAGGACCCCGCTTTCATTGACGTTTGGAAACAAAGGCGCGGAGATGGCTTATTTTTCGCCGCCGCGTCTTGTTCGCTTTTGACGGTGGTGACCTACCCCTAACACCCTCACTCGAACCTCCTTAAACCTACTCAGCCGCTTTTGGCTGTCTGCAGGTACTATTCGTGTGCCTCTGCTGCAGCCAGGAATGTCTCCGACAAGCTGCAAGGGGAAAAAAAATGACACTTCGTGACTCACGGGCACAACACAATGGGGTCGTCGCGCGCAAGCGCCTTGGACTGTTGAATGCTGCCGTGGCAATCTGTTGATGAGCGAGCGGCGAGAGGTCTTATGGACTATGCAGGACTCCAGTTGACTCTTGTTTCACCGATTGATTGCTTGCTTCCCCCCTTTCCTTCCGTTCCCATCTTGTTGTTCATGAATGGCAGAGGTGTTGACAGGTGGTAGATCATCTTTACTTCTGTTGTTTCGCGACCAACGCAACCTTCTGGCGCTCCTCTGATCCAAGAAAGGCTGGTGTTATTTCGACTATAGCGCCACCTGGGAACGTCTTTAACGGTTAGTATGGGTATAGGCGAAGCAATTTTCTGAATGTCTGCTAGTTCTCATTTCTGCTTGCTTTTCGTCAAGATGGGGGCACTGCAATTTTCATCAGAGCTTGTCTGATAGATTTCTCCCGTCGAAAAACGTATTTGTTCTCACGCCTTCTTCAAGTTCCAGACTGACAGTGCGCCTTATTTTAGGCATTGACCGCGTACGCGAGCGGCATTGAGACCACTACTGAAGACACTACGGGGGATCAATTCTACAAATAAAAAAAAGATACATTCCCCTCTGCTTTCCTCGGCTTTAATGACCGTTGGCTTCCTTCATATGTGGGTCATAAAGAGCCGCTCAGTTCCCTGTCCTTGTCTGATAAATAGCTAAATGAGGACACCGGTTCTGGCAGTCTTGATGCCAT
Source organism: Amblyomma mixtum (assembly GCF_055824585.1). NCBI lineage: Eukaryota > Metazoa > Arthropoda > Arachnida > Ixodida > Ixodidae > Amblyomma > Amblyomma mixtum. Next base: position 78,653,504 of record NC_143013.1, read on the forward strand.
AGGAAGCACAAGAGGGTTTTCGCACAGCTTCCTCCCTCGCCGTTCGACCACAATCTACGTGGCACTTCCGATGTAACGGGATGTTCCTACATCCGCCCCTGTGGTCGAGGAAGAACACTCTCATGGTTAGGTTACAACCAACATGAATACCGCCGAGAGCAGATTGGATATCACCGTCGTAACTCGCTTGGTAGAGCACCGCAGTGACATGAGGAGGTCGTGGATTCTGATCCTACCGGTGCTGTTTTATTTTCTTGTATAATGAATTATCTTTAAGGTAAAAATTATTGCATATCTTATTACCAATTTGTCAACACAAAAAATAAAAAAGGAATTGTGTGGTTTAACGTATCGAAGCGACACATGGGCTATGGGGGACGCCGTAGACTCTAAAACAGAAAGGAGTAAAACGCGAGTGAGCTGTCCTCTAGTGGATGCCCTTTCATGAAAGGGCGCTAGAGGGCAGCTTACTCCCCTTTTTGCTCCTATATAGGCTTACTTAGGCTTACTTAGGCTTACTATATAGGCTTACTATATAGGCTTAAAGTGTGGCGGAAGGCGCTGGATGAATTTAGACCGCCTGGGGTTCTTAACGTGTGCTGACATTGCAAAACGCAGTATTTTTTTTTTTGTATTTCGCCTCCATTGAAACACTGCCGCCGCGACAGGGATCACACCCGTGACTTTGGGATCAGCTGCCGAACGTCAAAGCGGTTGGGCAACCGCGAAGGGTAATAAAAAAAATTGATATATTCCTCCATGCTTTCCTTGGTAAATTGGTTTTTGAGGAAAGGAAATGGAACAGTATCTGTCTAGCATACCTCGGAGTCGGCGGACATCTGAACTGCGCCGTAAGGGAAGGGTGGAAGGTGGGAGTGAAAGAAGAAAGAGGTACCGTAGTGGAGGTCTCGAGAATAATTTCTACCTCCTGGGGATCTTTAAAGGGCACTGACACCGCACAGCATACGGGCGCCTCTTGCGTTTCGCCTCCATCGAGATGCGGCCGCCGCGGTCGGGTTCGAACCCGGCTACTCCGGCTCGGTAGACGAGCGCCTTAACCACTGAGCCACCGCGGCGGGTATTTTCCTTGGTTTCAGTGAGTTTTCGCTTTCTTCATATGTGTGTCGTAGCGAATCTGTCCTTGTCTACTTAACCAACGGCACAAGACAGATGTTGGTCAAATGTTTAGGGTAATCCCCCAAGGTGGAGTAGATTTGTAATAAGGGAGTAATTACTCATTGAAGTCCAACATCCTGCGAAGTTTCTGAGAAAGCTGTACAGCTTTCCTTTGCAGCCGTATGGATGCGCTTGGGTGGATGTCAATGAGTAATTACTACCTTTTCATAAGACAGGTGAGGGCACAAAACCAGAAAGATTGGTTGATACAAGCTAGCTAAGGCCAATTTATTGTTATCTTAATTTACTGTTATTAAAGCACGTCATTATCATCGAAAGTTCTGTCTTACGATGAAAGACTAATGGGGCGTTGCCCGTTTCGGCTTTTTAAAATTTACTATTCGCTCATCCTTAGTAAAACTGGGTAAATGCACCATTTAGTCTTAGCGAGGAAATGGTATTCTTTTGCAGCTAGTCTATGCAGGATGGTAGTGGTTGCTCTGAGGGACCAGTTGTTGCGACAGGGCAGTTGGTCCCCTGAAAACTAACCCCTGGTCTTTTCAGGCTTAGATTGCACAGAGGAGGACGAATAATCAATTTTATTTGTCCTGTTCTGTCCGCGGTACTATGCGGTACATCCTAACAAAGCTGATGCTGGCACACAAGAGGCTTGACTGTCGCTGCAAAACTTGGATACGCAGCACAAGTCCTCCTCGCTTTTATCCGGAGCTCTCTGGCTGATCTGATATAGTAAGGACATAGTTCTCGAGCTTCTTGTGGTGACACATAAGCGATGACTCATATGCGGGTACCATGGTCACTACGTACCACGAACTAGTATCATCTTTGACCACTTCAATCTAGAACCAAAAGGAGATGGACAACGTAGCACAAAGGACGCACCTAACGTGTGTTCATTTTGGCCTCCTTCTCGGGCTGGCCTGTCTTGACATTCTTCGGCCTTGTCTGAAGGCACGCTATGCAGTTATCAGACCGTATAAGGCCATTCAAACTCTCGTGTTCCAAAAGCTTTGATAGCCTATTCGCTGCCTATATGTCACATCCGTGCTTCCACCGATGGTTAGAAGGGCAATAGTTTCTTCGCCTCTACGCAGTACAGTCTCTTCGTATTGTTGAATCGTTGAGACTTTACAAGATTACCAGCAACGCTCGTCCCGATGGCTGATGTTTTGTTTGTTTTAGTTACTATGCAGGTAACAGCGACCACACATAGACTATACACTGTTTTATATGAAGTGTGTGTGCTGCCTTTACATTGTCAGTTCCTTCTCTCCTACATATGAAGCTGCACGAAACCATATGCCCTCTACTATATCTATATAACATCTAACATATAAATCCGCCAATAAGCAAGGGCGTCACCAAGCGTGTTTGAAATATTTTGGTAAGCCCCCAAATGCCCCGCCTTGCGTAATGAGATTGCTGGGATACAGAGGTGAACTTGGCGTACTTTCCAGGGGAAACCCCGCCTGGAGCCTACACACATCCGCCCGCACCCAATGTAATTTCTTCTTTTTCATCTTGGCAGGGTCAGACCATCGCTGTGACTCACCGTACACGTCTCGCAAGTTTCGTTGCCGATGCACTTACGCACGTCCTCACCACTTACACAGTTAAAGGGCCGGGGTGCCGGCTCGACGCAAAGTGCACGGCACAGTAGGCATAAGGCTCTTGAGCAACTCTGCGAAGAAGCGCGCACGCTTCGAGCATGTTCTAACGGGTTCAGACTCGTGCGTAGGCTGTGTGCCGTATAGTATAGAGACCAGCTAGACGTCGTGGAGAATCTATATTAATAGAATCGGCTGAGTCAGGCTTTCCCCTACGTACATGCGTAGTTATAAACTGCGGGTTCCTTTTTTTTTTTTTCTCCCGAGGGTTCGCGCGTGGCGCCACGGTGTGACGAAAGGCGGCACTCAAGGTCGTCGCGACACCTAGCTACATTCGGCGCCGGCGCGCATACAGGCGGGCGCGTGCATGGTTGCATTCAATTAGGCATTCGAGAAAAGAGCCACCATGAATTATAGAAGAGCCATATACCGCGCCACGGTCGGCGTTAAGGGGGGGGAGAGGCAGGTCGGTTAGGAGAAGAAGACGACGAACGGACCGACAAAAATGAAGAGAGGAAGACACAGCAGCGACCCCTTGTGCGACCCTGCCGAATAGCATGCATGCAGGCAGAAACTGCTGGATGCTGCTGGTTCTCCAGCTTCTGCTGCTGGGTGATCTCTGTTTTTTGTTTGTTTTTCTGTTTCCTCGGTTTCTTGCCACGCGAAAACGCGGATAACGGGAGACAGTTCCGACGACGCAGACGACGAAGACGTGTCGTATGCACGTCAACCGCGCGCGCGGGCGGCGCGATCGGTGTCAAGGAAGGAGTTCTGCCAGCTCTGCGGGCGCTTTCGGTGTATACGAGGGGTCTTTCGGAAAGATCTTGGCAGTGGTGGCGGGGGTGACGACGGCTCGTTTTTCGCGGAATCGTCGCGCGGATACGGCGCTATATGCATGCCCAGACGCATCATATACACAACACGCACGCCCACCACTCTACCTGCTCGCTCGTATCGCAATTTCTGCGCTTTCGGTGAACGACGAAGGGTCGCACGTACGGAACAAGACGCGAGCGACGACTAACACTTAGCGCGCGGAGGAGAGACAGCTGTGTACAAGCTCCTTTCGAGGATAGTCTATAAGAGCTCTTGTGCGTGTATTGCGGCTTCTGCTGACGCCCTTGTAACATATAAACGTATTAATGAAGGGTGTATGTAAAGGTCGGCGCGTACGCAGCTATCCGTGTTCCCGGTAGCGAGACTACCTTAAGACAGCCGAATGCGGTAGCCGCGCATATGCCCGTGGGTGACAGACACAACTCGGTCGTCAGGTGCTGTTCGAAGGAGCGTGCACAAGTAGCTAGGTCAAATTAGCAGCTTCTTTGCGAAATTCGCGGGTGCGTTTTTCTCTTTGCTTTTCTTTTTCTACTAATCAAAACGACACATTCGAGGAGCGAAGCTTTTCTCCCTCGGCTACTCTGCAGGATGTGCGCAGTGAAAAAAAAAAGAGAAAAAGAAAAAGGCCTGCATATAGAACACGCACATTCTTCAAAGAGTCGACATATCAGAACCTTTGCGGTATAATTAGCTTCCTGCTGTAATGATGCACTCTCGCTTGTCCTCGGAGCTCGCTGTTCGCGTTCGACTAACGCGTAGATCGGATTTAGTGCTTGCTGTAGCAAATAAACCATGATTTCTGCACTTTTCACTGATACGGATAACTCATTATAATCTCCCCCCACCCCCCTTTTTCCCTAACCATTCCTAATAAGAGTGGCGCCGACTCCAGGACCGGAGAGGCCTAGGCGTCACGGATTACAAAGGACGCTCTGAACACGATTACACCTATATGGGAATAAAAAGGGAGTTATCTACCCTCTACAAGAAGGAGTGCGCTGGAAGGCAGCTTACTCAATTTTAATTTCTTTTTTTTTTTGGAGTGTGACTGATTGCACGTTCTAGTGAGTGCACACTCGCAAGGCCAGCCGTTTAAGTTGGTCTGTATCGATTGACTATCGAGTTCTAAAGACAAAGAAGTTTATAAAGGTACTGTCACCAACGGCCGGTTTCGCAAGCAAATTGCAATGACCTCAAAACCGCTTTTCAACGCGGATATCTGAGGCTAGACCATACCGCTATTCACTTCAAAATGGTGGTCACAGGGTCTATAATACTCCCGACGCCGGGATCGTCGATATGACTTTGAATCGAGCGGTAGAAACAAATAATTCATTTTGAACGAAGCAATAAATACGTCTTTTGCTGCCTAAAGAACGTCAGTAGAGCCACAAAAGGATGAACAATCGAATTTTAATGAGAACGTTAAGTTAGTTCCGATTGCTCTTTCATGCCTCGTTATTGACCTGCAGGGGAACGCGGCAGTTCTATAGGTTACGACGGCCACATCGTTTGCGCCGTAGCGAGTTTCCCCCTGCTCAAGTTTTCTTCTTTCGCCTTTCCTGCGGTGGCGACAAGGTTGTTTGCACTGCTTCGTGAAGAGGGTTGTCCCCTTTCACCCTGTAACCTCCTTTGAAATGCTCGGGATACACTCGTTTTCGTTCTGCTTCGACAGGCGCTTTCACTTTTGCCCCTATTGTTTTCTATGTTTTTTTTTTTTGTTTTTAACCTCTTCCAACGGGAGACGCAGCCATGCAGCGTGTAGAAGCCTGGCGAAACGGCGGTGAAGACGTTTCGGACGACCGAGCGTGGTGGTCTCTGCTGCTCGCCCCGAACGCGACCTCCGGCAGTGCAAGCTTTCGTTTCCACATTTCTTTTTTTTTATTTGGAGGCGACCTTAAACTGCCAAATTATGCGCAGTAAACAAGACGGAGTGCGTGCTGAAAACACGGAACACGGTGGCGCCTGGGGCGTGTTTTCGGAGCTAGCATCCGTGTTGGAGCGCGTGAATCTGCATATCAGCCACTTCCTTGTACGCTGTAGACCTGCGTCTCGGGAAAGATCAACAGTGCTTAAGCTGAGGTGCATGAATCCAAGTGTAAAGCATTATAAAGACAACTGTTCCTTAGCTATGCATTCTGAGGTTTGAAGACATCTGGTCTGATCGGGTAGCAAATTAATTTCAAAAAGAAAAGGAGCGCCGACCAAAGGTTGTTGAAAATGTTGGACGTAATTGTTCACCTTGTTCAGTAAACAAGTTCCGTACGGAAGCCGAAACGTCTCCAATTTTGATCAGCAACTTTTGATTGGCGTTACTTTTTCTTTTGATATATGAGTTCTTAGCTATACGCAATTTGGAGGGTGTCACTGGAGGGTGTGCGCATAATTAATTTGAATGTGATCCCTATAGGGCTTAGCGTCTAGAATAAAAGTGCAGTACCGCAGTTCACATTAGCAATGAGACCGAACAAAATACGCGACAGCAGCTGGCTCCTTCGTTCCTATATTCCCCACTGCCATGTTTTCGAAGGACTAGGGATCGTCACACCAGAAAAAAAAAAATATTGTTCTTGCTGGGGACGAATCTTGACACGTGCTGCAATCTTGCCCACCCTTCGAGAAAGGCGCTTTCATTTTTGTGCAGCATCAACGAAACAAATTTCCCGCATTCAGGCCCGGGTTTCACGATATAGCACATAACTCAATATGGTCTCGTTCCGATCACATCTTTGCGTTTCTTCAAGAAGGTCGTACCATGCAACTACGCCCTGCAACGGTCTTCATCGCATTTGTTGCAATGTAAAGAAAAGTGGGAGCTATTGCCATTTCTTAATTATGTCGTGGGTTCGCGAAGCCTACAATTAATACATCGGCCTGCCTGGCTGGCTGATGTATACGTTGCCGTATACGTGAGTGGAACGCTGTACACCACTCCTTGTGTACATCCTACATACGGCTGGGCGCGCTTCCTTCGAAATGCCGTTCTTTCATTCTTTTGGCCAGATGTCCTCTGATACGACAGGCACGTTATATTTTGTGGCTACGTTGTATAGGTTATACCCAATGTGCTCCATGTATGTGACCACAGTACGTCTAGTTGTGTGTGTAAGATCGTCGTTTAGTAGCCTTTTGTCTTCTCTCTCTCTGTCGCCCCATTGCGCTGCAAAAGGCCCTTCTAAGACACTGAAATAACAAGCTCAGCTTGAAGTTTTTTTACGAATCATCTACGAATGTGCCATACTGAGATACATAAAACTCTCAACTCCGAAATGGATGGACAGCAGTTTCCCCATCTGCGCGTACACTGTTGGCGACTGGCGGTACCAGCATACGGTAACGTTGTGCTAACACTTCCTAATTTTCGGGGTCGACGCATGCGCTAAAGCATCGTTTAGTCTAGACGGATTTTGCCGCTGTGGAGTAGGAGAGACAGATGAACAAGGGCCAACCCTTTTCTGACCCCCCCACCCCACACACACCCTTACTACCCTCTCTTCAGGTGCAGCGTATGATGCGGACGGATTACCGCTGTCCGCGGTCGAGTTTCACGACAATTCGGGTCACGGCGTCATTATCCGCCTGGAGTTGACGGCGCTCAAACGTCCCCGTCACCAGGCCACGTCTTTCGCGGCCAACGACGCCCATCGTGCTGTCGCCCGCTCTCCGATAGATGGGGCTAAGCGGTCCGGCGAACCGATCTCCGACCACGCATGGCTCGACAATAAAACATGGAGACTGGGATGCTGATGTATTTCGGCCGACGACTTCGCCGATAGAGGAGCATGCGTCCGGTAATCAATGGCCGCCGAGCGAAAGCAGTCGCTGTGTAAGCAAAAGTCGTGACGACTTCTGTCTGCTGGCATCTGAAGCGGGAGTTAAGATACATTCAACGGGATATGACCTACACACGAGTGGCACAGCCACTGATATCTATTGTAGAAGTTACGCGAGTGAGAGTATACCGTTACACGCAGATTACACCTCATTACACGAGGCAGGAGTAGAGAATCCTTGAAAACCCACCATCTCCTAAGGGCTTTTCATTGAGACCAATACAGGCTGTTTTAGCCAAGTAGTGCCAAGCTTTTAAAGCGCTCTCTAGAAAATTGGAATCGTGAAAAGTTTTAGCTAGTTGAGTTGTCCTGACCAGGTCATCCCGACCAGGACATCCTGTCGAGGTCCCGAAGTATCAGTTCAGGTTTCTCGTACGAGGGGTGTTCAGTAAGCTTTGCCTCCTGCATTGTAACATTCTTTGCGGTCGCCAAGCACGTGCCTTGCAGATCTCTCGCCATAAGGAGAAAAAACCAGAAGACTGATGGCGCTATATCCATGCTGGGAGGTGGGTGAGGAAAAACAGCTGCCACAGGGTTCCTCTATAAAAGTTTACAGGATCCTGTAATCTTATTTTAGATACTGTACAGGACCCTGTGTATAAGATACCGACAGTACCACCGACGAAGTCGTCTTTCGTCCACACTCCGCAAGTGTACAGTGACATGCATCTTTACTGCAGAGGCTTTTAAAAGTTCTCCCGCCCCAACCGCTGGTCCCTTGCGGTTAAACTGTGCACGGAGCTTGCATATTGCGGTAACTTTTGTTTCGTAGTAAGTTTGGCATTAGCGCTTATCTGGTTCGGCCGTGCGTGATGCAAGCCCGCAGATATGCAGATGACAAATGACGCCACCACCTCCCTTCGGCGGAAATAAGGCAATTGGCGGCTTTCGGGCCCTCGAACTCGGCGCAGACGATTCCGAGCGCTTGGATGACGCACTGTCGAACCAGACAAGTACCGTTGTCAAACTTTCTAGGATAAAGAGTTACTGCAACATGCAAGCTCCGTTCACAGTTTCACCGCAAATGAGCCAGTGGTTGAGTCGGGAGGATTTTGAAAAGCCGCCACTGTGAAGACGCATGCCACGGTATATCGAGGTCTGGGCCGTCGAAATAGTGCGCCAGTGCTGCAACCACACTAAATTCCTCCCAATTTTCGAAAGGCTCTCGGCAGGGTCTCCCTCTCACACACACACACACACACACACACACACACACACACACACACACACACACACACACACACACACACACACACACACACACACACACACACACACACACACACACACACACACACACACACACGCACACGCACACACACACACACACACACACTCACACACTCACGAAAATAAATATGGCAGTGGCTGTACATGATTATGTGGAACCATGACTTTTATAGGTGTTTTAGCACGCGAGCGATAAAAGTTCATCGCGCTCAAGCTTCAACAGCGGCATCTCTCGGGAACGCTTTTCGCTCTTAGATTCTGTGCGTTACAGCACGTACAGGGTGAACCTATACTTGGCGGGAACATTGCAGCGCATATTTCTGCGGCTCTGGAGCAGCCGGCACATCTTCACTGCTTCTTGGCCCTAGCGCACTGTATGGTTGCGTTGTCTACTCAAGTCACCCGCAGATAGCGTTGCACGAGCTGCAAAACTCCAAACCACGCACTCAAGTGTTTACAGCCAACTGTATATTAGACATAAGCAGTCACAAGAAGCCGCCTTTCTTTCGCTGCCAGTGGCGCTTCGGAAAATAGAGCACTGACAGGGAAGATGCCAACGGACGGTTGTATAGCGCGGGGCATTGCGAGGTCTCGCTCCACGTCTTTCACCGCGTACGCGTAGCTTCAGTTTCTGCCACGCTCGTCAGGCGGCGCTTCTCTCTTTCGCTCGCTATCAGTGGGCGGCATGACTGTACACAGCGAATGCATGCCGCCTACACATTACAATTACGCATACAAGTGCACTCATAGCCGCATTGTTGAGCTTGCCCCAGCACAGAGAACACCACCACCACGAACTCTGCAAATGTTAGTACGGCACACACAAACACACATATCCTTCGCGGAGCAAAGCAAACTTCCGTGTATAGCGGTGATATAACCGCTTCGCTTCCCGCCCGGTTCCCCCCCCCTCCGTATTATTTATCTCTCACCCTGTGCTTGACCGGCCTGCTTGCAGATTCGCTTCTCACGTGCTGTACGTGTGTGCGCGGACGTCATTATAACGCGGTCGTTATTTGGCCCGCACTTGACATTATAGGGAGGGGCGCCCCTCACAACATGAGGTAATCGTCACCGGTTCACCCTCGCGAAGCTGCGAGTGTAGCCAATGGCATTTTCTTCGGCAGCTTAGCTCATTGTTGTCGGCTTTTTTTCTTCCTGTAAGCTCTCCGAGATCATTGGAGGGATTTTCTCGAGGCATATCCGGACGCGCAAACATATGGCAGGCCTGTATAATGGCAGCGCGAAGTTTATTTCCGCGTGCGACCGTGTGAGTGGGCACGCACGCGTCTCTCGGGCTCGGTGCCTGTTGATGCGGCTTCCTCCTCGATCTGGTGCGTTAAAGGAAGAGTGTACGGGGCGTACCGTGTTTTCTCGATTACAACACCTCCTACCCCCATAAACCATAAACCTACTCCTCATTTTCTCTAGCATTTTTTTCTTTCCACGGGGATCTAATACTGGAACAAAGGAAAGATGTACGCTAAAGTTCGATGCAGGTTTGAAATGTTACGTTTAAAACAGAAACTGTCGATTTGTAGAAAGTACTACGGCACAAGTGAGAGCGCGTCCGTGACACCTCTTTTTTTTACTTCCAGTTTTGTAGGATCTTATTTACTTCTAATTTCATGTCATTTCACATAACTTCATTACACTGACTTGAGGTGCGCTGAACATAGGGATAAAGGGGTTGTACTAAAAAATTCTCATAAAAACGAACGACTTCTTTGTGATTCTTTATTCGAAAGTAATAAACTCACGTTCAACAGCCTGGAGAGGGAGCACCAGTTTGCCATATAGGCTGCGAAGTGTTCGAAGGGGTTACTCATTATAAAGCCGAAGTATACGGCGACCGCGGACGCGTATCATTGGAAGAAAGTCATCATGGGAATAAAATGTGTACGTGCGCATCTGGCAGGCATTATCAAATTTGGAACAGCAGGCTACCGATAGCCCTCATACCAAAATATATATCAGTTGCGGCCAGCCTGTACTAAAATAAACTACGGATGCCGTACCTTGGAGGCCAAACCAAAGGTCTAAAAATAAATTGAGAGCAGCGCATTTTCGTTGGGAAGCAAAATGATAGGGGTGACCTTGACATACCGGAAGAGAGTAGCGTCTATTATAGAGGACAAACTGGAGTTGGAGATATTGGGGATATCCTGGCGGAAATCGAAAGGGAAGAGTAATAACAGAATTTGGCGGGAGTCACAATGTGGAGAACTCATCGGCGGTTACGGTAACGGAGCGGAGTCCGAGGGAAGGATAACCAGGATAACGTAACCAGGACCAGCGGAAGGTCACGTGGGAAGGTGAGGTGGGGACATTCTGGAGGTTAGTGAGTGGGGCCGTTGTCATAGAGTGGACGTAATCCGGCTGATGATGATGATGGCGATGCGAAGAATGACAGCAAAAATTCTTCTTAAACTTCTTTTTTTTTTTAAGAAATGGTGCGAGAACAGTTTTACAAGCATCATGGGGTTAGAATTGAGAGAAGACGGTATATAAGTTGGCTCGCTCCTCCTCTCTTCTCGGCCCATAGGCGTCAGGTCAGAGACGTCACGATCGCCGGCCGTCGGTTGACCTTCCACTAAGCGTCGTTGTTGTCGGGGCGCTGCGGAAATCGGCCGTCGGTCGGTGGGCCGGCGTCGCTTACACAAAGACCCGGGACCACCTCTTTCCCGCGCTCGGCGAACTGACGGCGGTGGACGCAGCCAAGGAAGGAAAAGGAACGCGTCCTCCTACGAACATTCGGCGCAAAGGTTGCTGCGAGGTCCCCTTCCTTCGTATTCATGAAGGACCCTAAAAAGTATTTGTGCTACAACCGTTGTATCGTCTTTGTAGAGAGCGACTTCAGACACGTTTTTTATAGTCGAACCTCGTTACAACGAAACAGTTTATAACGAAATAATGGATATAACGAAGGAATGACGATTCCTCTTGGAAGCACGGGCAGTGCAGGCTATAACGAAGCTACGGATATAACGAAGTAGTCGCCAAGCCCTTAAACTTCGTTATAACGAGGTTGAGTACAATGGTGCAACGGGGCATACCCCATGCTTTCTAGCGACGACAGAAAAGAAACAAAGTAGTTTTTGTTTTCTCTCCTTCTGTTTCTTTACGTTATCGAGCCACTGCTTCCGACATATTTCTTTATTTACAGATACTGCTGTCTCAGTTTTCAGTTATTGTAGGCGTGGTTACATAGAACGAAATAGGGAAATCATAATACATAACTAAGCACTGGCTTTTTAAGCGTAATTCATGCGTTGCGTACTTTTAAATAAATAAACAAATATAAACAAAGGACACCAGCGGTCAGGTTTGACACTGCGCATTTTGTTTCCGACCAGCGAGCATATCTGCACACAACCTGCAAGTAAGCGATCGTTTGTGTTCTGACCTGGAGCTATGCTCTGTCTTGCGTATACTTATTAATATCTTGGTGCGGGCTAGTCGATTATTTATCCTGAAATATTGAGCAATACGAAAAACGATCACTTATCCTGTCGTCTCTATGTTTTTTTTGCCGTCCTCATTCCTCACGCTGCTTAATGTTTCGGGTTGCATATACTATGTTTCACTAATTAATGGCTGTAGCGGTGAACATTCAGGGGTCGCACAAAATCATGGGTCGCACGATGATCATCATTTCTCACCCCAGAACTTCTCGGGACTGACTCGCGCCCATCGCTGCACCTTCAGCAGTCGCGGTATCCCTGAGCAAGGCAGCTAACCAGGCGGACAACCACGCGATTTTCTAACACGCAAAAAGCTTTTAGGATTCAGCCTCTCATCTGCGCTGCCAGCGGGAACTTTCACTTCAGTTTCAACAAATTGTGAGGCAGTGCATGGTCAGTTGGCGCAATGAAACATGACTTACGGGGTTCTATGCTTCGCTAGCGAGCTTAAAGAAAAGTCAGACGAGAGTCAGTGTTCTAAAGTGGCTGTTTGGGCTTGTTGGTCAGTGATCATGGTTAAAGAATGCAGCGCGAAAACACAAGGACAAAGGAAGAAGTGGACAGGACTGGAACTGCCGAGAGGCGCCAGTCCTGTCCACTTCTTCGTTTGTCCTTGTCTTTTCGCGCTGAATTCTTTAACCATAGTCAGTGTTCGCCTCGGAACTTTCTTCACTGCTCATCGTTTGCTCCAGGGGTCGCACTCTGTCCTGCATTCAAGGAACGCAGGATGAGACAAAGGTGACGGGAGTGGGGGTGTCATTAAATATAGGTGAGGGTGAGCACCGCGGCAATTGGCGCCGTTGCCTGTACAGCGTTGACTTCGAATGTGAGGCTAAAGATTTTACAGCTGCACAAGGCTCAAGAGAATCTAGGTTATAGAAACTTTCAGTGGAAGGCTAAGTTTGCACGCTTCTTTAACACGACTTTGACACCCGCCCTCATTCACAGGATCGTTGCTCAAGCATTGACATCACTGCACGGAATTCGTAAACTATACGGAATCGATGTATACTACAACAGGAATTTGCTTGCGTCACTGCGCCGAAGTGGCCGTTTGTCTCGTCTGGCGCCGACCGCCCGCATCGCCCGACGTGTCTCAATACCTTGCGCTGTGCACGCGGGGTTGATTGGCCGATCCCGCACGCAGCAAACAACTCAGCAGCGCAGTGAACGAGGCGAGGGGCGACTGGGGCAAAAGGCGGCGCGCGGCGGTGACATATGGAATTTGTCGCCAGGGCGTCTCGGCCAACTGCGCAGGGGTCGCGGGCCTTCAGCCGTCTGGCTTACGAGTTCATTAACGCGTTCGACACGGCACGACGCTATTCGACGGTGCGAATTTCGAAGCTGTGGCGGCATAGAGGACTTTCAGTGGAATAAATGACCCGTGGGAGTAGTGCGTTGCGACAGAAAGCTATCGTGATCACCCCAGAGGGGCATGGAGGTGGAATAAGCGACAGCGATATTTAGCCTAGTTCTCAGAGAACACTCTAAACAGGAATGAGTAAAAAGGGAGTAAGTTGTCGTCTAGCGTATTCCCTTTTATAAAAGGGAGTACGCTGGAGGACAGCTTATTTCCTTTTTACTCCCACATAGGCGAATTCGTGTTTAGAGTGTACAGGGCACATGCTCAATGCTTTGACATAACCTAACCTAACCTAACCTAACCTAACCTAACCTAACCTAACCTAACCTAACCTAACCTAACCTAACCTAACCTAACCTAACCTAACCTAACGTAACCTAACCTATATACACACTTAAGCAAACAAGGGAAGGGGAATGAGGGGCTCGTTATAAACATGAGAGAAGCCAACTAGTGAGCGGAGCTACGATGCCCGCTCTCACTCATGCTCCTATATACCACGATTGGCTTTTAGTGGCGTTTGTGTTGGGGCTAGTTGGTCGTCAATGCAGTCTTGATAAGCAGTCGCTGCGGTCTTGTAAACCTGAGGTATTAACATAAGTGCTTTTTCATTTAATATGCTCGGTGGCGGTGGTCTAATGTATTCTTGCAACGCAAATGCCTTCGAGGTTTCCTTTGCTGCTTGCAAGTATAGACCGCGCTCTGCGCCGCAAAGCGTGCAAGTTTTTTTTTTTTTTTTAATAGCCGCAGTAGGCTTGTTATCGAAAACTACCCAGCACTCAAATGCCGTTGTTCGGCTCACGCTAACGTCTAGGCACTAGAAGGCGTTCAGGTGCAGACAACAACAAAACATAAAATCTAAATGGGTCATCCACCTGGTGATGTCATCCGCATACATGCAGAAGTTCAAGACATCTATCCCCTCCAGCCTCATCGGTAGCCGTATCATGGCCACGTTGAAGAGAAGGGGGGAAAGTACCGGGCCCTGCGGGGTGCCTACGCTGCCCAAGTGTATGTCTTGAGACTGACTTTTACCAAACAGTATGCGCGCTATTTTTCCCGAGAAGAAATTTGTAAAATAGTTGTATGTGCTTTCCCCGACGTTTAAGAGAGCCAGGTTTTCTAGTATCGCCTCGTGTTTTCGACCTTTTGGCCGACGTCTAAGTGGGTAGCCCTCTAGCTACCCTCTTTATATTGGACATGAAAAGTTTTCCTATCCTTAATGGGTAGTGTACGGAAATAATACTTGGCAGAAGAAAACTTTCCAAGAAGAAAAGATACGGGACATGCCTGAATTTCGGACAGGCCACCTTGTTCACATGGAATAGTCGTTAGAAATAGCTGACGCTGTTGAACGCGATGTCAGCTGCAAACTCGTTATGCAAGGTGATGCTTTAATCAGTCGCTTTTTTGTTCAAATTGTTTACACGGCATGTAAATTTTCCCGAGGTGCATCACGTACAGTCGCGGGTAAAAAAGATTAGCACACATGACGGAACACCAGAGCGCCGGAATGACAACGCGTGGCGCTGCGGGTGGCGAAGAGGCTGATAACGAGAGTGCCGGGTCGTTCCCATTCTACAGTATTAGGGGGGTCCAGCGGACTGCCACGGACAGCAAAATTACTGGCTAAAAGCAGTGCTATCATCTATTGTTCCCGCGAGTTCCTTTTGACAAACCATCGCGGACATAAAAAAAAAACAGTAATAAAAAGAAACCATCTTTGCTCATGATAACCAAGCCAAAATAAATGCTGCAAGCACAGTCACGTAGGGTCGGCACTTCAACGCTCGGGCGGTGCACGCTTGATAAAGCTTACATCCTGCCGTCCCCCCCTATGCTGCAAACATGGAAACGGCCCGTTAGGCAGGTCTGCGTACCGCAGCGCCGCGTGGTGAGGTATACGAATTCTAATCGCCAGTGATCTGTGCTAATATTTTTTGGTCGCGATTGTACCTTCTTTCAGCCATCGAGCGATATTTCTTTTTTCAAATTCTACGCGCCACTAAATGCGGAACGAACCGCTTACTACCCCAAAGGGCACTGCGGAAGAGCCGGCGTTTTGTTCGGTTAAATTTACCTGCTTTCTTTATTGTACATAGAAGAGCACTTGGAGGCAGAGCGAAGCGCCCTGCGATGCAAAAGGCAGCACATAACTCTAAAGGCATTCGTTTGCCATCCCGTTCGACACGGAGGATTAGGACAGGAACGAATAAATAGGATATGGTAATCCTCCCATTCATTCGCACGAGCAGCATCCCTCCGGAAATACTTGTTTGGTCCTGTTGTATGTTTTGGAATACAAACATCTGTTTATAATTCACACGTTGTTTGTTGTTTACTTTTTGTTTAACTAATGCGTTTGCAAAGTGTTGTTTTTTCTTGTTTTAGTAGCGGACGAAAATAGAACTGTGACGCATACCTGAGCGTATGCGACAGGGCCATGTCTGCGGTGTTATCCGGAAGGTCTGCTGCAATGTCAGTGTCCTTTTTGGGATGCTTCTACACGCATTGCCGGAGCAGTTTTGTTTTTTGCTGTTGTTGTGTGTGTGTGTGTTCAAATTTTTTGATTGCGAACGAATAAAAAAGAGAGAGAGAAAAGGACGGAAAGGCAGGGAGGTTAACCAGGCGATGCCCAGTTGGCTACCCTACACTTGGGGAGGGGAACAAAGGGGAAAAAAGGAAAAAGAGCACCAAGGAATTGAGTTTTCTAAGAGTTCAGCGACCACTATGTCACAGGGACAGAGGGCGCGCACTGAAAACTTAAAGATTATAGGCGGGAATGCAACCCCGAGTCCCTTAAGAAATTCAGGAGCGCTTTCACCGCTTTCCGTTGTGTCGAAGGTTGTGTCCAAGGCCCCAGAACGTTAGACTCTGTTAAAGGACGCGAGTCCAAGTGGAGCAGAGAAGCAACTAGGCAACCGCGCTCTCGCTCAAAACGAGGGCAGTCACAGAGGAGGTGGCTGATCGTTTCGTCACAACCGCACTGGTCACACGCTGGAGAGTCAGCCATTGCGATGAGATGGGAATAGGCGTTTGTGAACGCCACTCCCAGCCACAGGCGGCACAACAGCGTAGTATCACCGCGGGGGAGGCCGAATGGTATATGATGTTGGAGCAAGAGGTTGAAGTGATGCGAGCGGGGTGTCCAACCTCCAGAGGCAGACCACGACGTTACAGTCAGGTTTCGGGCGAGCAGTTGAAGGTGCCTTGCTGCGTCAGCTCTTGACAATAAATGTACTGGAAATGTCTCAATCTCCTTCTCTTTCGGCGATTTTGACTTTGTTACAACTGTCGGAGAGGCCCGAGACAGTTGTGCAACAACTTGTCGCGCCCAGAACGGGCTGCACCTCAGCTAGTTGGCCGCGCACGTTCGTCATTCTGTATTCTTGACTCTTCACGGACGTGTAAGGCAGTGGACGAGATAGCGAGCTCAGCTAAGGCGTTGCTCTGCAAAATGAAGGCTGCGGTTTGTGAAGAAGGGTACAAAATATGCAAACATACCCTCTTTACGTAGGCATGGTCGAAAAAAAAGAGCTTCACAATTATTAGTTTGTGCGCACATGTGTGCTCGTATGTCGTAGGCTCGTACACTCTAAGAGAAAGGAGTATCAAACGGAGTATGTCCTCTAGCTCAATATCGTTCATAAAATAGAGTGTGCTAGAGGACAGCTTTTTACTCCCATATAGGCCTATTCGTGTTTGGAGTGTCGTGGCCATTTTTCAGAACAAGGGTAAGAACCCAGACCAGCTGCTTCTTACTTTGCTGTTTTTTTTCCACCGCAACATTCGATTTTGTTTCCGATGATTACTCAGAAAAACTGAAATTTAACCCTTACTGGCCAGTTTCGCGAATTCGCGACGTACCGTTTGAGCTCTATGGGCTCATTACTGAGGGAGCTTAATACACAGTTTGATGTCAACACACGTTCTCAGCAGCCAGCGCTTTACGGTCAAAATGTTTGGCGCCACTGTGAGAAAAGGGGACATGAATGTTAGATTTCAAGCAAGAGTTCTAGAATTCTTCATCTCTCATTTTTCTGGCAAATGTTGCGGGCAAACTTGCTTGGCGGAAAAGTATCAAGAGCCGATGAATCAGTGAAGCCTTCGATGTTAAAAAAATTGCTTACTCCCTCTAGGCCTTCGAGCTGGTTTGATGTTTTCGAATCGGTCTCTCGCACAACTCGGTCTAGTTGCACAAAATGAACCAAATGCTAATTGACGACATATCGGTATCTGAAATTTTGATATTGGCTTTTGAATGTGGTTACATTTGCTCGCATAATGTGGAGGTAATGTTTTTTTTTTTCCCTTGAAGTCCTTCATAAGTTGGACATTGAAGAGCTAGGACTAGCTGCCTTGCCGTCAAAACGTTGTGACTGTGGTACCATCCGATAGTTTCGGCCTTCGAGCTGTTCATCGAAAGGCCGCCATTACATCGCGAAACTTACTTTCGTTTTGGAAGGAAGGGGTAAAGCTTTTGACCTATAGAAGCCGAATTTTGAGACACTGCTGTGATGCATGCACGTTTCTTTTTCCTTAATATTTTCTCGAAGCATCTACAAAGGATTCAAAATAAATAAATAAATAAATAAATAAATAAATAAATAAATAAATAAATAAATAAATAGAAGCTTTATTCTGACATACACACACTGCACAATAACAATAATTAAAAAGAACGGCTGCCTTCATTGTTACATGGTTCTTCCAAAATGGCCACGACATGTTGCTTTTAATGAGCAGAGAAATCGACAATCGAGAAGGTGTAACTTGCTAAAGTAACTTTAATCGCCCACTTCTTCAGTGGCAGTGAGGCACACCTGTTGAATACTCAGCAGAGAAGATATTTATTGCCCTTTTTTTCCCACTGTGTTTTCCAATAAAATGTAGAAGCTAGTTTTTTCCCC
Source organism: Amblyomma mixtum (assembly GCF_055824585.1). Lineage (NCBI taxonomy): Eukaryota > Metazoa > Arthropoda > Arachnida > Ixodida > Ixodidae > Amblyomma > Amblyomma mixtum. Next base: position 78,671,885 of record NC_143013.1, read on the forward strand.
CTTACAATTTGGCGTTCCTAAACTGTACGCCTTTTTGAGTGGGAAGTCATATCGAAGGGCTCCTTACTGTTCTAGATCACCGGGTATCCATCACTTTGCCTCGCTGCCGCAGGACACGAGCGTTTTTCGCATTTTCCTTCCTTCAAAATGTGGTCGCCGCGACTAGGCATCGAACTCACGCCCTCCTATTCAGCAGCAAAACGGCACATCCGCCGAGCCAACCATGTGCGTAGTAGATTTCAAAGAAGAACAGCTACTGAAAGCTAGGATAGAGGGTGCAAGTAATGCATGATTAGAGCTGTGAACGCATAACACCTGACCATGCATCGAAATATCTACCGGAAGAGGATACTCCATTCACGCGATAAAAAGGTAAGACAACAACGCGGAACAAAGGGGCGAGGAAATGAAAAAAACTCTCACGAATGGTGAGGGTTAAGGGGGGGGGGGGGGGGTGTCTCTGGCGAAAATGCAGACAGAGAAGACCGCAGAAACAACTGCGCGAAAAGTCTGCGCAGACTACGCGCAAAGCACGACGCGTTGCTCAACACCTTCAAACCATCACTCTGCCGGATGCTTGACGGGGCGGCGGCAACCGCGTCGGTCGCACAGCACGCACTGTATACGTATATGGAGGGAGTTGGCTGGGACAGAGCGACCGACCGAGTGGAGGTGCGACTGCGATTGCGACAACGCCTGTTTGGCCCGGGTCGCATCGCGTCGTGAGGATTCTCGGAGGTCTCGGAGAACGCATACATCGCCTAGCAAAAAACTGTATGCCACAGTGCGCGCTCTGCTGAACGCTGGAACATTGTGGCGAATGCATAAAGGGCAAGTTGATTTCATACGGCTGAATAGAGCGTGTGCGCGCGATGACTTACGTCACACTGAGTGCGCACTCGCATTAGGAGAGAAGTTGCATTACGAAGATATATCCAAACCGTACTGCAGGCGCATAAAATTGGGGTGCATTGAACTGCGTGTGCATGACCCTGAGCGATATTCCGACTCCCGCCGACACCTTGTTTGAATTATCTTGCCAGTGTGCAGGGCGTGTAAGCGGCGTCATACCAGCTGAGCTGTCGCATAATCTCGCACTAAAGAAGCAACCCGTCAGCGCTAACAGGCTAAAAAAAGAAAGAAACCTGGTACGTCCTTGAAGGAGCCGTGAATTAAAAACTCTGGCAAGCTCTGGCAACTCATTCTGAGACCGGATTTCTATCAGTTCAGCCATAATGAGCTCATAAACACAATCTATGTTCCCGAAGGTGGCGCTCCTATACTGATGTAGCTTTAGAGATAACAATGGTCATGTTTAGGACCCTAAGTTTTAGAGATAACAATGGTCATGTATATAAATCTGCAGTTGAAGTTAGAAAAAAGCGGCTGGAAGATTGGTGGCTGAAGAGCAGAAGGGTGACATAAGGTTAGAAGTGTAGGAAATTGTACTGAAAGGAAATGACGAATTTTAATAACAATTTACTGCACAGTTAAAAAAATAATAGAAAAGCCAAGTATGGTGACAACTGCCACCACTACGTTTCAAAGGAGACGCTCCTATCTTCCATCCATCCATCAAGCTTGAAGCATGGCTTGAAGTCTGTGTCGAATGATGATGATGATGTTTACGACTAATAGATGAGCTTACGCAATGAAGCACGCACAAAATGCTGCCATGGAGAGTGCTAGCCGTTTGATGACTACTTCGTTTTGAACGTGCATTTGTATAGTTCATGAAAAAAATGTAGAAAAACAACAAAATTTAATAGATACAGCGAAGGCGGGTTCTGCGAGGGTGTCTGGTATATCTACCCGTATGCCGCCTGAAAAAAAAAAAAAACCGGACTTATGCGTAGAAATACTATATTATCCCATTGAACAATCGTAACGTCCACAACTCTCCATACGAACAACAGCAACGATAAAAAAATTGTGACAATCAGCATCTTCGACGCCTTAAAAAATATAACAAACTGACTAGCGTGAAACACTCCGCTACGCAATCCCAAATTTAATCTCGCGCAAAGCGCCCTCAGACCAGAGCTCGCAATCAAGGGAATTCCTGTTTGCGACAAAACTCATTTGCATACGATGAATGCTCGCCGTAGGCGACGCCGTGGTCACAGCTCCCAAACACACAAGGCCAGCAAAGCGGGTTGTGTTTGCGGAAAACGTCACTTTGTTCGCGGAAGCGTCTTTCGCTCTCGATACGGCCCTGTTTACGTGGACCTCTTTGATGCCACCGCCTCCCGAACCCAGTGACCTCACGAACCCGCGCACTTCACCGAACAGTGTGTGACAGCTGGACGCGTCCGCCCTTCCTCCATTCCATGTTGCGCCCGGCGTTGCGTCAGTCTGAAGAACAGCACACGCCACGACGCATGTCCGCATAAGAGCCCCGTAAACGCCACATGCTACATCGTGCACGAACTCTCGCAGCAAGATGCGTTCGACTATCTTTCCTCGACCGGCCGTGGCTTCTTCCTTTCGGCCGAGAGATCGATTGGAGCCGGCGATATGACGAGTAGACCAGGCAGCCTTTGGCACGCTCCTAAGCATCTCGAGAACTTCTGTGTGTGTACGCTTCGATCGAACTGTCCTGCCGGTACGCGGCGATGGCGAGGGAAGATTATGTCCATCACTCAGTCTCCCTTAGCGGACGCATCCGCAAGGGAACGTGCGACGTTCTGAGCACGAGGAAGGAGAGTGAGGAGGAAAGGGGATTAATCAAACTCACGTGAAGCGGGTGGGGAGAGGGAAAGGAGTTCGTGCGGAGTGAGCCCGAGGGGTCACCGAATACGTCATGCCGGACGTATACCTTCGCCCGGAGTAAGGAAGCTCGATAGTCGAAGCGGCGACATACGATAGTGGTCGCGCAGTAAGCAATAACGTTCAGCTTTTCAATATGTTCGCGGTGCCCAGCCTCGTGTAGCGAGTATTGCACCCAGAGATGCGATGCTCGCACGATCGGCAGAAATTATACTGTGCAGGCGCGCAGCTTGACCTGTTGCTGCTGCGGTTAATTTCTTTCTCGGTTTTATCTTCCATATCCTCTTGGCGCAGTCTTTCCATCCGACGTATTGAAAATGATTGCCCTTCATATTTTATGTTTCTTCTGAAGGGGGGGGGGGGGGGGAGGGGGGAGTTGGCGAGGAAATTACGGCCCCTGTGATTGGAGAGGTTTTGTTTCGGTTTTGATCGCTAAGTGAAACTAACCGGTGCGACTTTATTTCGGCCGCTGCTGCAATGTATAGTATATCGTCAGGCCTAGCAGTGTTCATCTTTGGCATTTTGTTTCAATTTTTTTTATTCGTACCTAAGCTACTACGTAGCCGGTGTTATGGTGAAGTACTGCTAAGACAGGGACTAGCTGGTTCGGCATCTCGGTTACTGCGCGCTACAGCACTGAAACACTAGTGACGAAACTGGCACAAACGAAGCGCTTTGTTTGTGCAAGTTTGTTTTCTTGTTTCGCTCCTAGTCGTGTGTGTTGTAGAGAGCAATAATCAAGGTGGTGAAGTACACTTCAGGCAAACCCGTCTTTTGCGTCGAGGAGACAGATGACCGATATATCTTCTTCTTCTTCTCCGCATGAAAATGCGGAGAAGACCTGACCTTTTATTATGTCGACCGATATATTCAGGCACAACTTCGTCTTCCTCCAAATCGTGAACAACAACAACAACAACAAATTATTCTTTATGGCTTGCTCCGCAGTGAAAGTACGCGGGACAAGAGTGCTCAACGTGTGGCGATGTCCTTTTCTGTGGATTTCTAAGGTTTGTTTCTCCTGGGCTTACAGAAGTCCTGTAGTGAAGAATATAATCGAGGAGCCTTTACGAATAAAGTTTATTCGTTTTCTCAAGCAGGATGCCGCCCTGCGTAATGGTAAATTAAGTAAGACTTATTCTCTTTATCACATTGGCACTTTTATTCTGCAGCTTGGTGCAGAATAATGCATTGTCGCATTTCTTTTTACAATATGTCAATCCGTCGCCGCCATATCATCCACTATTCCTTCGGCAATACTTGAATTGTAAGGATACCGAGAGCTGTACACCACGTAACTTTAATTAATTTTAATCGCAGACAGCCTCATTTCGCTACGAACCTTTAAACCACGTTCCCGAGCTTTTTCGTCTCTCCCCAGACAATTCTTGTAGTTAAGAGTAAAAAAAAAAAATCAGCTGCCTATTAGACATGTTTCGAAGGTGTTCCGAGGGCATGACATTTATACATCCGTCGGAACTGCAACTGTGGAGATAATTTATAGGAATATGCGCAATAACGTACAGACGAGAAATATTTTGAATATATAAAGCGACGTTGATGTATATTAGATCTGCAGCCGCCATAAAAAGAAGCCTTTTATTGTGCCGACGCTATCTTCTTATTCTCTGTCTAAACGATAAAATCATTTTAATTGGAACTAAAATTGGCGGTCGGTCCCCTGTTCTGGGAGTCCATTGAACCATGGAGCCGCTCTTGACCTTTCAGTCAGCTCCTGGTTAACTTTCAGATCTGACCTGGACATCATTTCCTCCCACCGCTAAATCGTCGTGTTTGTTATCCTTTCTATTTCTGTGTTTGTTTTGCAGGCCCATACCATGTGGCATTGTGACACAGGCTTGTCTCTATGCCACAATGTGCGCATTGTTGCTCATAGTCTTCAGGGTTGGTTGCGTGAATTCTTTTTGGGCTTGAGTACGTATTTGTTTGTATTCGTCTCCTTCTTCGTTTCTTCAAAACTCTTCCTTCAGCTGATCCTACTTGCCTCTATGGGATGGCTGTTCCTAATGAGTGCCCACGTCTTGCTGATAACTTTTCTTAAGATCTGTACCAGTCAGCTTTCTTCATCTCCTCTCTGGCCGTCCATCTATGTGTAATACCTTTCTTCCGACATACCCTTCATCCCTGATCACGTGTCCAAACGGACCAAGCCTTGACTCCTGTAGCTTCGGTTCTATGTTTGCGACCTTAACAGCGTGCCCTTTATATGGCCGTCTCGTACTAAATCCTCCCTGGTCACTCTTGGCATGTCCTTTGTTCCTTACGTGGTAGCCCTTGTCTCTGTTGTAGCACAGTAAAGTTCATTCAGTCATGAGGCAATCCTAACCAGCTCAACTTGCTGCTTTATTACAGTGTACGGGCCTATAATCATTCTAATCTCAGTCACTTCCATTTTACCGACATTTTTCTTCAGAGCTTCCTGCACAGCACTCCGTCCAGTCTTCCCCTTAATCTTTCATGATTACTTGCCAGCCTGTACACCGTACAAAAAGAAAAATAAACCGCTCACACATGGTCACAGAGCATGCAAAACGAACAAACAGCTTCGAGCAATCACTTTGCGCTTTCCTCGATTAGAGCCGTCTAAAGGGTATGTCCTCACTGAACGGCTTTCACGCGCGGGGCGTCAAAGACTCTTGCTCAGCAGTGTACGCGGCTCCACCCGAGAAACCCTGGCCTCCCTTCACACAGACGCGGCGACGCTCATACGCGAAGCATTGTTCTTCTGCGGAGACACTCCCCTCTTCAGCTAAAAGCCAAGCCGACGGCCACCGTGAAGCCACTGCCCTAAGAACGCTCGTGAGCGCCTCCTCCACAATGAACGCCGACCATCCCCGTATCGGGCAGTGTGCGCGCGGGCACACAATGGTTCCGGGCGCCTCCGTACTCCGCAAATTGGGATGTTTCTTTCGCAAAAGCGCCCCGGAGAAGCGCCAACTTTTGTTGAGTCACCGGCGACGAACGGTTTTCGTTGACCTGTGCGGAGCTTGAGGGACGAAGAGTGGAAAAGAGTTGGAAGGAGCTCGCGCTGGGGGCGTGTTCAGTTGACCACGAGGGTCGGGACCCACTTTCGTCCGTCGGCGTTGCTGACTTGTTCCTCCTTGGTCGCGTCTCGCCTCCGCAGCAATATACGGTGAATCTGTTGGTTAGGCAAGAGGCCCAGTGTAGATACGGCGGATCAAAGGAGGAAGCCGCGTCTAATTCGGTGCTTCGCTGTAGAGACTACGCGTGTCCCGCAACGGCATTCGAGGAAGCTTAGCGATGGCCAACAACGCATTCGTTATGCCAGCAGGAATAGATCTTTTTGATGCGTACATTTCATTGATAGATTCCGCCTCCGATGTTCTTCACGACCGGATGGTTGCGAATGTGTTACAGAGAACCCACTAGACATGCGTAGTGGCGAAATGCTCGCCTGCGGGTCTGGTGGAGGCCAAGGGTGTAGCATCCGGAATACTGCACGGAACTATACTACTACGGAGATGGATTACGTCAAAGACCTTGAAAGTGAGCGGTGAGCAAGATACGTATACGTGATTCTTTCCAGCGTGAACAAAGGGGCCACGATGCCGCAAAAAGCCAGTATGCACTGCTGAGATTTGCGGTTGCGAAAACAAGGAGGAAGATATTCCGCTTGTCTGGCACATTTTCTACATGTTTTGAAGTCAGATTCGACACTTGGTGGACACGGTTTAATCCGAGAGAATGGATGACATTCTTTTCAAAGGTGTTTTTGTCCCTGGAATGCGTATAGCACCAACCAAGGACACGCTTGTACACTCCGAAGAAAAGGAGGGGCAGATAATAAGCAGCAGGCTTCCGGCGATACTGGCAATCGAATCCGGAAAAGTCTGAAAACAGGAAGAATGCTCTACTATACATCTTGTTAGCCACTCTACTGACAGCATGAGAAGGGTCTTCCGCATTTGGTTCATTAGACAGCCCACTAATTATTCAGTGTCACATAAAATTCAGCTGATTGGTCGACGCGGAAGCAAACTTAATATTAAATCATAACCCAGTGAAAGAAACAGGCGGAAATCGGTACATGCCCCTAAAACAAAACTTGACGCCTTTCTTTCCATGCCGGTGTTTAGCTTCAAGTGCTTTTCACGAGGCACGGGGACAAGAGCAGTCTATCTATGTCGTGCATCAACCGTCTTATCTCAAGTAGAGGCCGCCCCAAGCTGGGGTTGTTTCGCTGATTTATTGCACATGCAAGGAAGACGGCTGGCTGGAACAAAACAGAGGTATAGACTTGTACTCGGTACAGCCAGTATCTTGCAGCGATGTAGTTCTCACCCTGCCTCGTTAACGCCAGCTATCATTTCTTCGCTTCACATAAATTTTTTATTTTTCTTTCAGGAGCTGCTGCACTGGAAGATTTCCTTTCGGGCAGTCGAATATGTGTAGTTGATTTCTTGGATGGCGACGGCACGACCAGGCAGCAATGAAATGAAGCAGTGAGGAAACAGTATACCTTTACAGTCACTATGTTTTGGACACTGCGGTCGGTAGTGCTCTCCAGCAGTAATGAGGGCATCTTAGGTGAAATGCAAATTATTTTATACGATTAAAAGCGTCACACACTGTGCGTAAGTCCCTTCTGAATTAGAGATGACTTGTTAGTTCTCGGACATGGGCGTTGGCGATTCATGGAACGTAGAGAACACGTAACCGACGGTTCTCTTAGGGCAGCGGAATGGATTCTAATGAAAGGCGAACGTAGCAGGGAACTTTAGAGAGTCTGGAGGGGAGATGAAAGTAGGAAGCTTGCGGAGATTAGGTGACCGCAGCTGGTTCGGGATAATGTTGATTGGAGGTCAGTGGAAAAGAGATTTTTGTATTTCAGTGGGTGTAATGGTTATCGTCCGCTGTCATGATAACCACCTACTGTGCTGCTTATACACGCGTGCATGCGTATCTTTTTTTTGCTCAACACCGCTCTTCTGCAGCTCAACGAGAATGAGATTATGAGGTTGCGGGGATGCAGCGACTATCGACTAGTATGTTTTCGTAGTTGTTCATTTTTTTTTTCACCCTCCACGGTGGCTCAATGGTTATGGCACTAAGTCGCTGAACCCAAGGTCACCTGATGAAATCCTGTCCGCGGGGTCCGCATTTCGCTGGAGGCGAAATTCTAAATCGCTCGTTTGATGTGCGATTTAAATGTACGTTAAAGAGCCCAGGTTGGTCGAAATTAATCCGTTGTCCATCCACTACGGCTTTTTCCATAGCCCGCGTGGAGATTGAAGGCATTGAATCCCACTTACACGCATACACTGCAAGTATGCGTGCAAGTATGCTTGGGGCTGACTGCACCACTTCGTTCTCGGAACAGACTAACTGTTCGTTCATATGGAGGCTAACTGTTACCAATGTCTCTTCGCTGTCAGTTTCTAAGGGAGTAATGGTTGCTCTTGTAGAGACAATTATCTGTGAAAACGCAGTTAGTGCCGAAAGGGTTAACTCGTGCAGCGCTTTTAAAGTCTTCTGTAGGTTAGAACGTACCACATCGAGAAGTCTATCCTGAATGTGTGGAGCTAGCCATGAAAGGTTTATTGCAATTTCGGAATCCTGACACCAGCAGCTCTGACTTGCAGAACGATAGGAGTTCTCAGAGAAGGCAGGGAACACAGGTGGTGCGGCCCTAATCCATGGCACGAGGCGTTGGTCCAGGTCCGTCCCTGTGTTGCTGCCCGTACAAGCTGTGTCACGCGACATGGCGGGTCTTTCCCAACCTTTGTGACAGCTCGCCGGCACCCCGCGCTCGGCTCACTTCTTCCGCAGGAAATGAGGCAACGCTGCATCGCGTGCTCGATAGATGACGCCGCACGAGCGCGCGGCGAGCCTTTAACCCGCTTTTCCTCTCGTAAGCATCCTTGCGTCTTTTGTAGTGAACGCATGTAATAGCCCTAGAGCTTTGCACGTGATTAATCACATTCATGATTTTTTTTTTATTTAAAGCAATAGATAACCCTGATGGCCTAACTGGGGCGAGGTTTGGGCACACCTAAGGCTTGTCCCAAAGGCGTGGTTAGCACAGCTCGCTGTAACATGTTGTCAAGGTGGCATTGGAGTCGGATATGGAGCGTCGCTGTAATGCTGTGTGTGTACCACTGATTTCGGCTATTTCCCATGCCCAGGTTTCCGGGAAATTCCGCATCTAGCGTCATCTGATGCCCGCCAGCGCTGTAAGCCGCGTAACTAACTGGGGATATTGTAAACTTATGATTTTGAGAAAAAGCAAACAATACCGAGAGATTCTGCGCGAAAGTGGTAATTGTCACATGTCCGGCTCTCCCACCTCGCTGCAAAAAATTACCTATAAAATGCTTCTTGCGCTCGCTCCAACTATTTCCGACGGCCGTAGAAAACATTGGGATGTATCGAGCGTTCGAAATTTCCGCGGTGATTTTGAGTGTTATTCCAAAGGGGTGTTTCCGTTAGGTGATGATTTTAAACCATTTTCAACGCGTTTTATTCATGACGCGGCTTAATGTGAGGGTAAGTTCGAAAAGCACTTTTTACAAGCATGAGGCCAAGGCACGGATACCGATGTTTTATTGGCACGCTATACCGACGAAATCAGCATCATGCTCTAAGACTCCTATGCGCCTAAATTGGCGTTATAATGAAAGAGTATTTTCAGAGCGTACAAATAATGGCAGGCAGGTCTTGCACGGATGCGGATGTCCTCCTCAGGGGAGAATGTAGAGAATGACTAATTCCGCCTGTATGGGCATTAACCCATTAATCCTATCGCGTCATACCCTTACGGCGGAGCTGAAGTCTCCCTTTCAGTTTCCGTGCGCTAGCACACTCACCGATTTCGCCGATGTTTGTCTGAAGCCGGCTGGACCTTGAAAAACCGGCCCTCGACCCGAAACCAAAACAGAAGTGAAAACCGAAGTACAACCGCACCTAATTCGCATTTGGCCTAACCATGCTAAATCATCCATCATTTTTCTCCCCACAGTGTTGAGATGGTTCAACGACGATCCAAACTAGTGTGTTAGCTTAGAGGAAGGAACATTACGTACATATATAACTAAATGAAATCCGCGCGTTGCATGGTTTTCTGAGGCTCAGAGCTTTCCAGCCGCCCCTCGTTGCAGTAACGGCTTTCCAGGAACTCAAGTGAACATCCGGGTTACAAAGTTTTGGTCTTGTATAAGTGTTAAAATACCGCCACAAGGGCGTGGCCCGTTTCTAGTCCTTATATACCACGCAGCCACCCAAGCAGGAAGTGGCGTACGTCGACGTAACGACGGCTAAACAGCCCACTTCGAGGGCAACTTATGGAGCGTATTGTTAACACAGCGTTACCTGTCTCCCCCGCCGCGACCAGGTGACAAGCTGCACTTCAAAGTTGGCAACATTTTACCCCGGAATACCTCCGTACACTGCCTTTTCCGCGACCTCAGCCGGTGACCCCTGAACGAGTCTGTTCACTCCGCTCACCTCAGCGGTCACGCAAAGGTGGGTTACCGCCTCAAGCGGCGATGCAGTGGACAGATTTCGCAATCTGCGCACAAAAGACCAGGCTTCGGGCGACGTCTGCCGTCTTTTTCATCCACTTTCTCCCGGCCAGTCGCGAAGTTGCGGGGCATCTACGTCACCGGAACACCAAAAGTAGAACGAGGAACGCACGCCCAAAGCGATGGATCGTTGAGCCGCTCTCGCCTCCAAGACGCTCTTCTTATTCTTCTTCGCTCCTGACAAGTTTTGACGTTACGCTGCCGCGCTGGCGACGCGACATGCTCGGTCGGTGCGGCCACAACTTTTTGCGTGACTCAATCAAGAACGGAGACGGAAAGAAGCCTCGTAGACGTAGCTGACTGCAAAGAGAGGTCTTCATTCATTGGTTCGTGCGTCGGACGGTGCGTAAGGAGGGCAGTTTGCACCAGCGGTTTGCAGAACAATGTTTAATTTCCGATTCAAGTTTTGCCGCATGCTTCTAGGTATCAATCTACGCCGATGGGCTTGAGAAACGCTGTTAAATGTATCGGCACAAGGTACAATGTTCGATTACGCAAGAATCGGTCTGCGTGTACTGTGTTGCAATCATGCGCGGTCTACAGAGGTTCGTGTTAAATAGGCTCGCTGATTCGCGCAAGCTGGCGATTATGAGGCAGGGAACGAGGCGAAATAACTGCGGCGTCGCCTTTGTATGTCGTGATTAAAAATTCACTCTGATGGAAGAGGAAAGAGAGAGCGAGGAAGTGGTATAGCCGTCGCTGTCACGTCTTCAGCTCGACGGAGAGTGAAAAACTCCGGAGAGCTTTTCTTTTTGGTTACGATAAACTTATCAGTACTACGACGACAGGTACTGTACACCACGGCCCCCAGAGAAGCTTGCACGATGCATCTACTGTCTGGCCCAAGAGTCTTTCTTCTTTCATGTCACCAGTGTTGTGTGCATTTTGCTGGAAATTCATGGGCTGACTAAACGGGCACTTGCAAGTTCAGTCGCGCTCGCAACACCAGTGTGTTCCTGCGAATACCCAGTAAAAAAGCGCACAACACTCGCAACAAAAAAAAAGAAAGATTCTTGTCATCAAGCAATACATGCATAGTAAAATCTTTTCCGTTATCTGTACACATGTGTGCACAAACGTATACATTTGGACTACAGGTGCAGGCTCTATCCCTAGTGCCACCGGGCGCCCGCCTGTTTCCAATGAGTGCAAGTTTGCCGCTGGACTGCGGTGAAATTGTGGGGTGAAAATGGGTCTTCAGTCGAGCTCGTTAGCTTCGGCGCTTTTTGGTCAAGCTCTACTTGAGCTCATTAGGCGTTGTTTTAGTGGACGTCGAAGATGCTGCTTGGTCATGAGATGCTGTCACACAGCGCCGTTTATGGGCATGTCAGACAAACAGGTTTCCTATATCAGAAGAATGGCCTGAGGGGCGTGTCGTGGAGTTGCTGAGCCTGCCGAGCAAGGCATCGTGATTAGTTAACGAAAAAAAGTTCGTCAGCCCACTTCAGCGCACCCAAGGGGAAAATCCACTTCCGATCGGCCCCCCGTGTCGCTCTGACACTAACCAGTGCAGAGGAACCTTGGGATAGGCCTTCGTTATGCTGTTCGCAACTGCCCTTTCAAATCGCTCCGAGTGCGTGTATACAAGGAAGCAGCGGTAGAAACTTCAGTCACCGCCCACTTTCGGACCGTACACACCCAGCGCGTGCTACAAGGGGTGAAACACGCTATACGTACCCCCGCAGAGGGTATACCGCATGGCATAGCCGCTTTAATTTTTCGGCCTCTCGAGGTGTCTGCGTGTCCCTAATTTGCATCGATATAACCCGCCGGATTACGCGCACCTTTTTTTGTTTCCGAAAAAAGGAAAAAAACAAACAAAATTAACGAAAACGACAAACGAACTGAGGGAAAAAATCGGGTGAATGAACGAGCAAAGCAAGGACTAAAGTGTAAACGAGAAGACAACCGAGCGACCAACGGGCAAGAGAAAAACAGGTGGAAGGAAGGAAGCAACCACGTTTAGCGTAAGTATGAAGCGTATTTCCTTCGCAAGACCGGAAGTAAATGTGCGGATATTGCACGGGTGTAACCTTTACACGACGGGTACAAGACAGGAGAGCTCGGCAAGCACCACAGGGGGTAACCGTATGCCTGCAGCGGCAGCGGCGAAGCAAATTTTCGTACACTTGTCGGAGTATATAGGGAGCGGAGTGCCCTCCGTGCTGTACTACGCAGTGGTGCGCGTCTACATTACTCTGGTGCGACCACCTGCTGAAGAAGCGTAGAGTGTTGTTTGCGAGCTGCGTCGTCGATGGTCGGGCCTGAAAGGCTGGCCGGTACCGCATGTTCTCGGTTGCCGACGGGCCGTCGAATACGTAGGATGCCCCTTTGCAAGGGGCGGATTCAGATGTGGGAGCCGTTGGTGGGTTTTCGTATACAAACCGACGCCTCGAGGTTGATTCGTGCCGAACGCGGTCTGAGAGTACACCTCACGAACGAAAAATTAAGGGTCAACTTGCGTGTTAGCCTTAGGTGGCTTGCGCGCCCCCTACCGCGTAGCCATCAACTATTATTTCTCATATTCATAGTTGATTACAAATATCCTGTGCAACAATATCGCATATGGGTCAAAATATGGCGTTGCTGCGGGCTTCCAGGCGAAACCATAAATTTCCTCCGCTGTACTAACTTCAAGTCGTAGTGATGCAGTGCGCGTAATACATGCCTATATGTTAGGTTACGTTAAGTTCCCTAGTAGTGAGTCAAGTTATGACTCCTTGCGATGCTTCACGAGGATTTACAAACGCATTCGAAAGCTTACTGTGAGCGCGGATGTAAGGTTGCGTCAGTTTAGGCTGTGGTTAGGTTAGGTTTAGGCTGAGTAAAACTAGGTTTTTTTTTTTAGTAATGCACAACCTGAGGGCTCTGCGCACGCAATCGACGCTGCCGAAAGGTGCACTCATTTTTGCTTGTCAAAGTAGGCGGACGAGATAAGAACGCAACTGGCACAGGACAGGGTTAATTGGAGAGACATGGGAGAGGCATTTGCCCTGCAGTGGCCGTAGTTAGGCTGATGATTGAAGATGATGGCATGGACGAGGATATCGGGCACGACACCCCGCCGAAATCACAGTACACGAAAGCTTTCACCGAACACGCGCGCCGTAACAATAAGAAAGGAGTTTTCCCTTTTCTATTAAATTTTTGGCTAAAGTAGGGCCTGAATTGAAGACAGATCCTTCGCGAGTTTTCAGTGAATTAAGAGAATTAAATGAGGAATTTCGAGAATTTAAGTAGGGGTCGCCCCGGCTTGAAATGCCTGCTGGAGCATGAAAAGAAAACACTAACAAGAACAACAAGAACTACTTGAAGTTCCTGCAGTCTGGCTTTCGTTGTTCCGAAGAACAGCAGAGATTAATGAAAAAATAGCCATATATTAACGCCGAAAAAAGAATGCAAGGATTATCCAAACTGCTTGCACAGGGAAAAGATTAAGTGCCCAAAATATAAATTTTGGGGGGCTCTAAGAAATGAAAGTATTGGTCAGGCATCGAACATCAACCTTAACAATATCCGACTTCCGAGCCTCTGCTCAGAAGCAGGATGCAAGAACCGATGAGCCGCCCGCGGCGCGTAAGAAAAATTCGTGTCCTCTTTTTCTGCTGACATTTTTCTCTGCACTTTATTTGCCTTCTTGAGCGGTCGCCAGTGTGCTCCGTATGTTCTGAACGCGAGCGGAGGTGATTCTATTAACGAAGTGCGAACACGTACCGAGCATTTATTTCGGCAGCGGACCCCACTCCTATCACACCAAGAGGTCAGCGGACCCAAAACCGGAGCTAAATATTCCCACAACCCTGCTCTGACCTCTCGCTTTCGTAATTGGAATGAAGTGTTGCGGATGAATGAAAATCACTGTAGCATTCCATTCCGAATGTGATATCAATCCGTAGCCAACAGCCTCCCGGCTCACTGGGCGCTTCACATCTCAAGCCAGAAGTTTCGAGTGTGGTTGTATGGTAGTACTGTGCAGAGCGGCTGAAGCCTAACGGGTGGTATCCCAGTTCTGGATCTCAAGTGCTACAACAAATAACCCTTTTAGAAGCCCCACCGTGGGGAAAAAGGGTCCGGCATCATCCAGTGGTGCAGTGTTGTGTAGCGTGCCGGCCGTAATATTGCGGAGCCCGCTTTTGTGATCAAGCTCATCTTATGCTTTACCTAGCGAAAGTTAGGCAGTACTTTATTTATTTCATTTCATTTTCTCCCAACACAGAAAAATGGAGCAGGAGCTAAAGGCTCATAGTCTGACAGAGGCTCCTGCCCCAGGTCGCACAAGTCGGCATTTCAGTGCGTACTTATTAAAAAGCAAAGATAATCGGGGAACAGCTCTCTATTACATAAACACATTTGAACATATAAAAGTGAACATATAAATATGAAATTAGACAACACTTAGTAGTATTTTGAGGGAAAAAGAAATGCTAAATGCACATCTCGGCACTCTACAAAACTCATGCTCTTGCACACACACACATAGATTACAGACACATAGCACACCGCACTCTGATAACAGATATACACCTTGATTACACCGAAAATTAATGCAAACAATGTCTTATTAAGGGAAAGAAATGGGTTTCTTTAATAAATATGATTGGACATATTTCTGAAACTCCAGTTTCTGGAATTTAATTTCTTCTCCTATGAAATTCAGCAAATAAGGCACTTTGAAAATATAAGATCTGTCTGCCATAATTGGTCCTAGTGAGCGATATTCTTCTTGTGTGTTTACGTAAGGTGTACTTTGATACATACAATTGTACATACCGCTGGCCTTACACGCACACGTGCATGCTTAAACAGCGAAGCTTTAAGAAACGTTTACAACAAAACAAGCCCAGGAAGATATAGCCGAAGCGGTGTAGGTTAAGCCATACGACATGCGGTTAATGACCCTGCTGACCTGGGAAGAAGATAATCTGCGAACAAAAACACACAGCGGAGAGGAAGAGGCAGCGCGAGTCATTTCCTTGCCATGTAGACCTACACGTAAGAGCGCGCACACACATATCGCGGTGTTCATAGTCCTCCGGTCAGCCGTATAGTGCTGCGGATTCCGCAGAACCACGAAATGGCGTCGCTTACTCGCTCTGCTGCGCCGGTGACGCGAGAGGCTGCAGTGCCGAGGACCCTACTCCTTTCGGGGAATTATTTGTCATCCAAGCTGATTCAACAACGTGCTGTGGCGCTGGGCGGTAGTCTTTGCACCTCGATGCGGGGACTTAAACAGTGTGCAAGGGTGATCGACCCACGCGGGAAAGGTCACGAAACTCTGTGAACCAGGACGCAGCTGACATGAACTTGCCGTTTTGATCACCCCAGCTGACGTGGCGAGCCCGATAACCATCCTCCACTTGCGACGTCTTACTAAGCGGAATCACCGGAACGCAGCGAAATACTGTATTGGCGAAGACCGTTAACCCCCAACCACTTTGGATCGTCGAGCACGCAGTAATGAGTGCATGGCGACAATTCCTCGATAACTCTGCTACATTGCGGTACTGCGTGACGAAACCCGCACATATTTATGCACTCGTTTCGCCCTGCACCAGGGACTCTTTGGAGAGGACAGCGCGGCCCGCGAAACACGCCAGCCGCGTCTATTTACATATCCCGTGTGCGTTTGTCCAGGAACAAGGGCGTACCTGATTCCTTCTCCCTCTACGCGCGGCGAACCATCTCGGACGCTCACCACCGCGCGCTTCGAATCTCCCTGGCGCGGGTGGGGGCGGAAGGGCCCGAAGAGCAGTGCCACTCGAGCTCTCCTTACCCCCTGTTTTTTTCGCGTTGTATCATGGGAGCGAAGAAGAAACAAGAGCATTACGAGAGGGGTTGTTTACGGCCCCCAAAACCGGAAGTAGTTTCCGCACTATACCCCTTGTTATAGGAGCAGCCGGAAGCTGACCTCTCGCATACGTTTTCAGGATGCGCGCGGCAAGGCGGACCGAACAATTGTCTCCCCACCCCCAACCTCCTAAGGCGGAAAAACAGATACACTCACTGCCCGCATATCCATGAGGGGTCAGTCAAAACATTTAAGCGCGCGCCTGAATGAGATCGCTGATTGTATTCCCAAGTACAGTTGTTTTCCTTGCAGCACTGCCTTGTCGCCTTTTTTTTTTTTTCGTCCACCATTTTTTTCTCTGCTAAACGGATATTCTTCGCTGATCCCTTTAGCTTCGTCCAATATAGTTTGCGCAGTGGGAGTCCAGGGGTCTATCCGGGCGGTGCGGTTTCTCCTTTCAGCTCGGTAATTAATTTTCCCTGCGATGTTGGGAGGCGCTGGTGTGGTCGGCAGTGCAGTGGGAGGAGTGGTCCCGTGACCTGACGAAGGGGTCAGACCCACTGCCCGGCCACGCTAATAGATGCCGCTGCCGCTGTTCCGGAAGTCGCGCGCGATGCTGAAACTGTAACTCGAGCGAGCTGTGTGCACTGCGGTGAGGCATCTCGCCCAGCTTTGCGCGTACGTTGGTGGCGGGCAGGACATATATAGGCAGAAAATACGTGCAGTCACTCGCTTCTTTTACCTTACTTGTGGGCTTGTTCTAGACGTGCTGAAGTAAGCAACTTTGTTTCTGGTAAATATGGTAGGCGCAGTGCACTGCAAAGCGACTCGATACACTCTAAACACAAATTAGTCTATATGGGGAGTAAAAAAAAGAGTAACGTCCTATAACGCACCCCGTTTTAGGGGCAGGACACGCTGCCTAAGTCCTAGGGCAGATTTCGATCCCTAAGTATACGGAACGCTTATTCTTGGCAACGCAGGCGTATTCCCACCACAAAGCATAATAGCTTGCACTTTGGAAAAGAGGAAATGATTACATAACTGTTCCCACTTCTGTGCCTTTTTCTTTTGTATGCATGCAACGTGCAGCGCGTCACGACGCATTTTGGTAACCTATACATTCAGAAATCCGCGGCCTCTTCAGCTTCTTTAAGCCGGTCCAACTGCAGGAGACCATTTCAGTGTTCTGATGCCACCGCTACAAATTTCGCATGACGTAACCTATATTCAGCTGCGTCAATATCTGAATAGATGACCACTTTACAGATTGCACCCACAGGTAACGCTCGGACGTTCGCGTACAGGACGTCGTGAATACATTGAACTCTAACCGCGCTGTAACCTAAACCGCTGCAGGTCAGGTGTACTGCACTTACGCCTAACATGTATATCGCATTGAGAGGCGAGTTGTTGTGTCTTTGTTTTCGGCTCAAAGCGCTTTCATCTCTTCCTGCCTCTCCCTCGCACGCTTTAGAAACAGGTTTCTGAGTCTGCAGCCTGTAGTACTGGGGCACCACGAAGGTGACCTCCCGTCACTGTAAATGCTAATCGCATTTAGAGAACAGAAACCCTGGTATCTAAGCGTCGCCGTGGAGAACTGTAAAGGAAAGGAATAAGGGGCTCGACGCACAATGATCGCGTGGCTGGAAGCCATGGGCGATGCAGTGCCCACTACGTGCGAGAGTAATATCGTAGACCGAGCAGTAGGCCGTGAGCATTGTTGAACCGGGGTATGAGTATCGGATTCAACTTTCTCATTTGTAAGGGGACGCGAGCCAGTTAAGTGTCATAAACGAGCGCTTTTTGTCGGACCCAGGTGGACCCTTCACAGGCGTGTCAGAAAACGCAGATGGGACCGTGCTCGATACGCATGGTAAAAAGCGCTGGAAAAAGCTGCTCTGTAAAGAAGCTTGACAAAAGCCCACTGGACCACAGCATCTGAACTTATAAGCTAAAGGAGCTTAACAGGGCCGGCGAGAACTTGGCCTGAAAGAACAACATAAAATTCCCAAGTGTTTGGTGGTGGTGGTGGTGGTGGTGAAAAACATTTATAGTGCAATAAATATTTACAGAGAGGTGATTGGGGTAGGCCCTATTGGCCCTTTCCCCTAACAATACTAGGTGGAGCCCCTATTCCGGGGCCCCATTGGCAAGCAACGCCGCCCGCGTCCGGTGAACCAAGGCCTTTTGGGTCTTTAGGTCCTGACAGCCGAGCAGGGCCGCCTCCCAGTCCTCTCTGGTGGGGTTGGGGTTGGGGGGGATGGATGGGTTGGATTGACACGCCCAAACCATGTGGAAGGTGTCAGCCACCTCCCCACAGAACTGGCACGTGCCATCAAAGGATTCGTTGAAATGTTTAAGTACCGCCGGGCACAGTACAGTGTTAGTAAGAATTTTGATGAGGAGGCGCTCGTCAGCGCGATCCAGTCCCTTACAAGGGGCCGGGTAGCGCCGGTGCTCCTCCTTGTAGTAATCGGTGATGTGTTTGAATGTAAGGGCCAGATTGTCTGATTGGGAGTAGGCTTCCAAGGACAGGGAGATAGCCCGGGGAGAGAGTGTGCGGGCGGCCTGATCGGCCTGTTCGTTTCCCTGTAGGCCCTGGTGACCGGGGGCCCAAATCAGGTTGCGTGGAGTTGGATCTTCGCATCGGCAGCTATATTCCAATATGCGCCAGGCAAGCGGGGGAGCCCAGCCCAACTCGTAGTTCCGACAGGCCCCTCGCGAGTCGGTGATGATGTGTTTTGACTTGGGATTCGTGAGAGCCAGAGCAATGGCAATCTCCTCCGCGTGTGTTGCGTTGTAGGCTTTGAAAGTCAGCCCGTTAACTGTGTTTGTGTTGTGTACGACTGCGGCCGTGTACCACCCCCCGTGGTGTGGGCCGGTAACGTCCACGTAATACACGTGTTCTTGGTTACCATAGTATCGCGCCAACGCTTCCGCGCGCGCCTGGCGACGACCGCTATGGTCTTCTCTGGACATGTTGCGGGGAAGGGGTCGGACCCGGAGGGCGCGTCTCCAGGGTTCTGGCACTCTCTCCCTTTCCTCAATGTGGTAGTTATGTTTGATGTGTAGCCGGTCCAAGAGGCGGCGACCGGACGTGGTCTGTGCAAGACGTGTGTATTGGTTGACTAAGTGGGCTTCTCGAAGCTCCCGGAATGTGTTCACCACGCCCAAAGCCAGAAGTCGCTGGTTGGACGTGGTGACCGGGAGGTCGAGAACCCGCTTGATGACTTTCCGGTGGATGACCTCCAGTTGGTCATCATCATGTTTGCGCAGGTGCAAGTAGGGGGTTGAGTAGAGGATTCTACTCGTCACGAAAGCATGGGCAAGCCGCAGTGCATCCTTGCTTCGTAATCCGCCCCGCTTGTTGGAGACCCGGCGGACCATGCGGCCCACCTGGTCTCCCACTGTGCGAAGTTTGGCTAGGGTAGTGTCGACCCTGCGTTGATGGTGTATGAAGAGACCAAGGACGCGGATCTCCTTGGACTCCCGGATCGGTCCCGAGGGGAGACTGATGCAAAGCGGTGTTGTGTCCCGAGGGGAGGGACGTATGTGCACAAATTCTGATTTAGATGGGGCGCACTGGAGTCCGCAGTAGGCCGCGTAGTCGTCGACTAGGGTCGCCGCTGCTTGCAGGCAGGATTCCATGTGCCCCAGGTTACCTTGCGTGGCCCAGATAGTAATGTCATCCGCATAAAGAGCGTGATGTATCCCGGGCAAAGAAGACAATTTGGAGGGAAGATGAAGCATTGCCAAATTGAAGAGGAGGGGGGACAGGACCGCGCCTTGAGGTGTTCCCCTCGAGCCGATGGTGTATGGCCCGTGTTCCGTATCTTGTATGCGTATGTAGGCTTGACGGTCTGTAAGAAATTGTTTTATGTAGTTTAATGTTTTGTGGCCACAGTTGGTGTTACTGAGGTGGTCCAGGATTACTTCGTGTTTGACGTTGTCGAATGCGCCTTTAAGATCCAAGGCCAGGACCACCTTGTCGTTGTGGGGACATTCGACAGGATCTAAGATGTCGTGGTGAAGCTGCAGAAGTATATCCTGTGCTGACTTGTGAGGGCGAAAACCGAACATGGTGTCCGCGAAAGTGTGCTGTGTTTCGAGAAAATCGGAGAGTCTGTCGCGCACCATCGTCTCCATCAGCTTGCCGACACAAGACGTGAGGGAGATGGGGGAAGGTTCTCCACATCAATAGGTTTGCCGGCCTTCGGAATAAAGGTCACGAGAGCCGATTTCCAATCGAGAGGGAGAGGAGTCTCTCCGTCCCAAATGCTATTGATGTATTTGAGAAGCGCGGCGTAGGCTGCGTCGGGAAGGTTGGCCAAGAGCTTGACCGTAACCCTGTCGCGCCCGGGTGCAGTGCCCCGCTTCATTTTGCTTAAGGCTGCCCGGAGGTCGTGGAGTTGGAAAGACTTGTCCAGCTCCGTGTTCTCTTCGCCTGCATACGAGTACGCCGCCTGCCGGGGGTCCTTAGTGGTGCACAGGTATCGATCCCTGAGCGTGTGCGCTAGCTGTTCGGTCGTTCCTGTAAAGTTGTGCAAGGCCCTATGTAATTGGCGTTGGGTTTCCGTGCGTGTTTGTATTGGATCGATGAGAGCGCGCCGTCCTCCGGAGCGCAGAAGAAACTTTTTGCACTCTGCGTTTTTCCTTTCCGATGTATGGTAAAGCTGTCATTGCTGTTATTAATTTTTTTTTTTTGAAACGCAAGAGGCGCCCGTGTGCTGTGCGATGTCAGTGCACTTTAAAGATCCCCAGGTGGTCGAAATTATTCCGGAGACCTCCACTACGGCACCTCTTTCTCTCTTCCTTCTTTCACTCCTACCTTCCTCCCTTCCCTTACGGCGCGGTTCAGGTGTCCGCCGATATATGTGAGACAGATACTGCGCCATTTCCTTTCCTCAAAAACCAATTTACCAATTTTTACCGTGCTCGATGTCACAAGGTTTGCCAAGGGGAGATCTGGGTATACGTATATTGATTGTTATGTGAAGTTTTACGATACATGATAAATTGCGCGCATTAAAAAAGACGATTGTCCAGAATTTCTGGTATGGTCGCATTAGATATATGATTTTCCTTTAATGTCACACACTCGGGGAAGCCGAGCACCACAAATAGCTTGCACCCATTTTCATATCCACCGGTAGCCGGCGGCATTTTGGACCAAACCTCGCACCTCCCGCAGACAAGGCAGATGGACAAACCACTTGACCACCGAGGCGGTGTATACGAATCCATGCTGTAAGTCTTTATTGATACGCATGGCAAAAAGCGCTGGAAAAAGCTGCTCTGTAAAGAAGCTTGACAAAAGCCCACATGACCACAGCATCTGAACTTAAGCTAAAGGAGCTCAACAGGGCCGGCGAGAACTTGGCCTGAAAAACAAGATAAAATGCTCAAGTGTTTTCGCTGTCCCCCAGAGCGCAGAAGTTAACAACGACAAACTTTCTGCACTCCGCGCTTTTCCTTCGCTATGGAGGGTAAAGCTGTCAGTTTTATTTGTTGTTATTAAATTTTCATTGTTGGTAGATAACCATGTTTCACAAAAGGTGCCGGCGCAGTGCCATTCTCCTACCGCAGTTTGTGGGAGAGTCAATAGCAATTAAGCCTCCTGTGCTAACATCAGGTTCAAGACGAGTGCCTTACTCCGAAATCAATTGGCTATCCTTAGCTTCATCAACAAAAAAATCATGCCGTGACTTCATACATCGCAAGTGAAGTGTACAGGCGGTGTTTGGCTGGCGCTGGGAAGAACAAAGCCACTCGAATTTCCATGATGGCAGTCGTTTTCTTGCAACACAATTAAAGTCATTGAATTGCGGCGGCTTGCGTATCGGCTTCAGCTGTAGCGAACGTACGGTCCAGTTACTCAATTAGGCTTCTACACCAATCTAAAACGTAACCAATACGAAAGGCAAGCGAAGCCGAAGGGTGTATAACTTTGCATATGCGCATCGACCGTACATTGTCCCGGGCCGTTGACGAGGAAGCCCACGTAACGATGTGGACGACGATTCCAGTTCAACACGGGGCGTGAATACCATGGTGAATACAGAGAGTCACGCGGAAGGAAGGTCGTGAAGAAGCGAGGCCAAGGCGTTCGATGGCCTTGGCGCCGTTTGATGGGTGTCCGTGCCGATAGAACTCGCGCGCGAACTTGACAATGGCCCGAGGCTTCGGCAGTCGCACTCGGCTCTCGCGCCGGTCGACCCTCCACTTCCGCGATGCCTGTCGCCCGCTGTATCAACACGCTGGGGCGGGACGCGTGGTAGATCTCACGCTACGATGCGCCAGGCGCGTGGGAGTGAATGGACATAACGCATTCGCATGGTCTGCTGACAAATGTACACACGGAGCATTCTCGGCTCGTTGGCGCATGCCAGTGGTGGCGGCCGTGTTTGCTCGAACACGTAGCGACGCATTTGTAACTCTTCTTGGCGAGAATTCCTGGCTCGTGCAGAAGTTGCGGCCTCCGTTGTCTTCCTAGTCCATTATACGCTGTGTTGCTTCCTTTGGAAACATTAACCGACGAACCAGGTTTGCTTGGCTGCGTGGTGGTATGGGCAAATAAGCAGCCGTAATGGAGTAAGAGCAGCCGTAATGGAGTACAAGGCTGCGCAATGAAAATTCCGTGCGTTGCTGCGCTGTTCTTCTTGGAAGAAATAAATCTGTAAGTCTCTAAAACGAAAGAAATGTTGTGTGAGGAAAGAAAAGGTGTAATAGCTGCTTCTCTCACTGTGAACACCTCAACCATGCCATGAGGGAAGGAATGAAGAAGGGAGTGAAAGAACAAAGAGAGGAAGAAAGACCGTTGTTGGGTCTCCTGGTTCATTTCGACTCTTTGGGGTTCTTTAAAATGCATTGACATCGCACAACCCACACGGGCGTATTTTGCATTTCGCCTCTATCGATGTGCGGTCGCCGCGGCCAGGATTTGATCCTGCGACCTCTTGCTTATTAGCCGGACTAGTGCACTGCACGGGCTCGGGCCGGCCCAAAAGCCCGGGCCCGGGCCGGCCCGCGGGCCGGGTCGGGCCGGGACATGCTCTGTTTTGCCGGGCCTGGGCCGGGCCCGGGCCTGAAGTTGCGGGCCCCGGCCGGGCTCGGGCTTAAGCTGCGGAGTCGAGCCGGGATTGGGTCCATTAGAAACGGCTGGTGTCCGACTATTCATTCGCTATTGCATAGTGAAGTACACAACTGCGGCATTGGAGCAGCGACATGGATGAGCTATGGGTTATCGTACGCGCTGAGAAAAAAACTAAGCTTTATTCATTGACTTAGTTCTTTCCTTATTTCCACACCGCGGTGGCTTAGTGGTCAAGGCGCTTGCCGGGGAACCAGGGTTTGCTACTAGCCTCGGCGGCCGCATTTCCATTTAGGCGGCAAGCATGACAGCCATGTATACTTTGTAGTATCATTGCTCGTTGAAGAAACCCAGGCGGTCGATATGATCCGGAGCCCTCTGCTTCGGTGTCTCTCACAGCCTGACTCCCCTTGGGCTCTTAAGCCCCAAAAACATAGCTTTTATTTTATAGCTATATTTTTCTCATCGGATAAAATTCACAAACTAAAGCGCGTTTGGTTTTCTTTTTGATCGGCTGACCGGAACGTCTCGTAAATGAAATAGCCACAAAAGCTCGCGGGAGTTTGTAAATCTCATCTCATAACCAAATCTATCCCTCCTCGCTTCTTCAGCCTGGTTGACATGACAAGTGTTTTGCCCTGTAAGTTATCACGTGGTTCGCGCGTTATCTTCTCACCAGCGAGAGTAAAATTTAAACGGTCCTAATTGGCCATTGATCGTTCGTCATCCCAAAACATACCTATACACTATTAGAAATTCATTCTGGAGGGACATATTAGTTTAGGACGCTTATAGTCTTCAAAACACACAACGTGAAATACTCAAGCCTTTTAGCTTTTCGTTTCTGCTGAAAGGCGATGAGTTCGGCTATGAGTTCTATCTGTGAGATCGCGTTCACTAAAGAAATGTCATCCCACTGCTTGCTAGGCAGCTTTAATGTTTATACTCCGCGGGCGGCAAAATATAACTGATTAAACTCGTGGGGGAATGCAAAGTAGTCGATTACGCGCGTATGCAGCCCTTTTTATTTGGCTCTCGGAACTTCCGAGTTTATCTTTGCGCACCTACACGAGATCACTGTCCAAAACAGGGCCTGGCGAGCACTACTCTTAATCACTTACTTATGGGTTAAAAAGAACCAACATTCTGCAAGCCAAACTGTGGTTTCAGAACCTTTGTCGGCCAGTTTGTTATCGGTCTAGTAGCAGTCTACTTGCTCAGAGTGAGCAGTATACCTCAAGCATTACTGTGAAACGGGCCGGGCCCGGGCTGGGCTTCACTCCGAGATTCACGGGCCGGGCCGGGCTCGCTACAGCGATAATTTAGCGGGCCTGGGCCGGGCCCGGGCTTGAAGCCGCGGGCCTGGGCCGGGCTCCAGGTCTCGGGCCCGGGCCGGGCTTGGGCCTCAGATTTAGGCCCGTGCAGTGCTCTAAGCCGGACCCTACTTGGTAGGGTACAGCTGAACGCAGTTTGAGTTCGGACTGCAAAAAATTTGTCCACCGTTTGAGAAACCTAAACCCCAACCTTTATGTTTCTCGGCTTGAAAGATATAAGCACAGTCTCCGAGCCAATAATACTTGCCGTAGTTAAAAGCCAGTAACTTCACTTCTCGAACAGAATAGTGTCGCGTGCAAGGATTAGGAAACAAATGGGATAATCGTAAAAGCTTCTGCACACGAGTAAGGACTCGCCAGTGTGAACATTAACTAGAAAACGCGACGGCTGTTCAACAAAATGCCGATATGCTTGCTTACCAACTGCTTAATTAGAACACCGTCGGTGCAGAAGTTGCATCGTGTGGTCTTGCGCATGCTAAACGTTACGTTTTAACACCTGATGTGCATGGTGAGAAGCGGTAAAAAGTGCGACAGCTCCTCGAAGAACGCAAGGTCTATAACTCTAGCCGCCGAAGACTATTTGAGAATCAATCTGAGAATCAAGTGAATTACGGAAATCACTGATAAATTTTTTACTTTTTTTTTCATGCAGTACGCAGCAACTATTAGATAATGTTCCTTTCCACTGGCCTCCTCGCTAATACGAAACACTCTAGGCGACCAAAAAGTTGTAATACTGCGTTCGACATAAACAGCGCAGTTTTGAATACGTGTACCGTCTCTGCATAGCATAGCTTCTAGACAGTGGAGCAGAGTGCAAACAAGCATATGCGTGCCACAAACTTTCCCTTGCATGTTTACACTGTCAGCAAGAAAGCACTGATAATATTTAGGGCTCAGTGCCTGCGGAACTAACTGAGTTGCCAAATAGTTATTCCCCCAAAGAGTTACAGCTAGTCCTTGAGAGAGTTAGTGCATATGTGGATCGCCATCTTCCGCAGTTAGTCTTCCCATAGACTAACCGTTCATTCGGAGAACTAACTGGTGGCTTAGTCCCATTTTACCCACGTTTGTGATAAAATGCATGGCTTCGGTTAGGAACGACACACAAGAACGCAGGTGGCTCCAAACATGTTTGTAAAAGTGGTGACTCATGTCGAGCTCAAGGTTGCCGGTATTGCAGCGTTGTTCACCCGCTGTCAAGAAAGTCAGTTGCCTCGGTAAACACACGACTACTTGCAAGCACGTTGGTTGGAGTACGTCGCATATATACTATACTCGGACGCAATCAACGGAGCCGGAGTTGCCAGAGAGGAGTCTTGTCTATTGGTTCTGCCCTCAGACGACAGGCGATGTTGACGCTTCGTCAAGGGCCTCCGCCCGTTGGTGACGCGAAGCGCGACAGCTGCTGCAGATCCATCACTGTTCTCGAAATGCGATCGCCTTCCGATGAACTCTTAGTCAGTGCGCGTTACGTCTATTGTGGTGATGGTAGTCCGTTGACGCTCGGGTCGCAATGGTGGCTGTTTACCTGTATTTTCCGAGAGTCACGCTTCAGCCCCGGAGCCATCCATGGGCCGGCCCCCGATGGCTGCAAAAAGCCTGCTCTGACTGTGTTGACTTTCTTGTGGCAACGTTGTGACAGATAACGAAGAGATACAAAATTTATGGATTCGCACATTTGTGTAATCAACCTCTAGTTATGCGGCCCTTTGCATTCGTCTTGCATTGTCTTTTGTGTAGCACCACACACAATGTGCAACACTCTGGCAACTAATGCAACCAGCTTGCTTGTACGAGAGCAAGTGCTACCCTTGAATGTTGCACGTAGACGGTTAAGAGGCGAATAACAAACTGACAGATGGACGCATGACAGCACACCTATTGATAGACTCACAGCGGAAGCCCCTCCTTTCTTTACCTATAGCTCTGTAGGGTACTTTGTAAATAGGTGAACAGCGTCACTGACTTTATCGTCAGCGTCGCAGTCGCGTTTGTTGAAGTGGGTTGCAGCAAAAAATCTACAGCGTTTACCCTCTGGGCAATGATAAAGATACCGAGCTGTGCCTTGAATATGTGGTGTATAGAATAAGTGCTGTTATGAGATGGGAGATGTGCCACATTTCTCGTTTCTTCATCCTAAAAGACAGCCTGGGAGATTTTCGTATCTCGTAACCAGGTAGGTCACCAAAAAACTGGTGCATACCGCAGATTTCTCCATCTGCTGTGGAGTGTGAGGTGTGGCGAGCGGTGAGGGGCCTGGTACAGCTCGTATAGTTTTATGATGTCTTCACACCCATCCAGCACTTTTGTTAACAGTGCTTAAATATACGCTCGTCGCCGTCTTCAGCGCGACCTTTCGGCATTCATGCCGTGGCAGTCAAAGGGAGCCCAGGGGCGGTATTTTCTGTAACAATGAGTTCACTCCTTTTCCTTTGTGCCGTTGGCATAGTTGTCATCTGTGATGTAAAGGCTAATAACGATAGCAAACAATGTCATCCGCTAGCCCCGGTGTCAAACGTTGTGCTGAACATTTGGAAGAAGACTAATGAATGCGCCAGGAAAAGAATCTCCGCAGTATGCCGCCAAACGAAGGCACAACTGATAACAGCCATTTTAGTTGCAATAGCAAAGGCTTCCCTGCACTGTTGACGGCTTCCTAAACGGCCCTCTTCTCCATCACACAGATAAAACACCAAATGAACAAAAATAAGTGACGCTATAGCCTGTGGCCATAATGGACGTAAGCTGAATATGCGCATTGACGCAGTGTGGTAGCACCGCTAGGAAGACGGGATTCCAGATCTTCTGAGACATGGTGCAGACTGCCGTCAGAGTTCACTGCGGCATGCAGTTTATGCCTCGACTCGCTGTTGCAAGCCGCATGGTATATGCGTCCTCATCTGACTGTGAAAGACTTCGCTCTCTGTCAGAGCCGCTCTCTGTCAAAGAGCAGAGGAAGCCACAGCGGCGGCGGCTGCCACACCTACACAGACATCACCTGCCGCCCGATTCACGACAGCGCGGTACAAGAGCGCGCGTTTCGAGAGCCCATGAAACACTCTCCGGTCTTGGCTGCTTGGGGCGATGGCGGGAGTGAATCAAATAAGTGAGTCTTGTGAGGTACGGACAATTTTAAGGTGGACGCGGGGGGCAAATCAGACAGTTCTCGAGAATTGGGCAAGGCTAACAAAGGAGTTATAAATGAGGCTAATAAGAGCGCAGCGAGTAATAGAACAGAAAATGATTATATATATATATATATATATATATATATATATATATATATATATATATATATATATATATATATATATATATATATATAACGTCAAGGGGCAAGAAGAGCTGCGCGTTGGTTAGAAAACACGCAGGTTAATGGTATCCGATGGAAAACAAAATAAGGAAGCTGACTTTGAACGTTCATCACCTTTCCGATAGGGGGTTATTCAGAGTCACTGATTTTGAATACAAACCCTTATTGACTTCAGGCAATAGACTTTGATGGGCTTAGAAGTGGGAACGGGTTACAGATATGGACGGGGTCACTGAGGTATAAAGATTGGATAAGAGGAGCGATGTTGGCTTGCTGAGGCATTTCAGCACTTTTATGTGTTTTACGTTTCTGCCACGCAATACGAGATACTACCCGTTTCTGACAAAGCTGCTAGGCCGATATTTTCCGAATTAAAGCGGCTTTCCTGACTTTTCTGCTCGTCATAAATAAAAGAATGTCAAGCGCAGGCGTCGCAACAAGGAAAAAGAAGAAAGGGAAACGTTGCTTATGCATGATTAGGTTCATTAAAATGACTGCCGCATTGTTGAAGTGAACTTTCAGCGCACTCTTCGTTCGAGCCTTTTTCTGCGCTTGTGTCGTCAGCGCATCACTTGCGCATGGTGCGCAAGCAATTAAAAGAACCAGTTAAAAGAACTGATTCTGCGCGAAATTGACTACAATGCAGCAAACATTGTTCTTGTTTCCCTTGCTGTGAGTTTAACACCAGGAAAGACACCGAAACAAAGATATGCGGAATAGAGTTTTTGTGCAAGCATAGAATTCACTTAGGCTGCCTCGATGCCACTTCCTAAACGTTACGCTTAAAGTCAAGAGGAATCAGAAAAAAAAAATGAATCCGGTCTTTTGTTTCCGCTTCGTGCTTCGTGCTTTGGCGCTACAGTGTATGCTACCCCACCCCTTCATTCCTACTATTATACTATTATACTCCGTACTGTCCTATTACACTACGTGCACCCCCCCCCCCCCCCCCACCACCATCCCTTCCTCCCCCTTCCATACTTCGGCGCCAACGAACTTTACCTCGCCAAAAGTCTCATATCCAGCTATTGTTATAAGAGGCACCCCTCCCACTTAAGCTCGTTCGAACGCTCGACGACTCGCATATCGTGCTCGCTAGGGTCGTATTCACACAGCGCCTAGTTCTCACACTTGTTGGCGGTGATGAGGCCGTTAGCACGGAGCCAGGCAAAATGAAAGCTGTCAGAGTGGCGACCTCTATCTCAAACAACTGGGCGAAAACGCATACGAGCCGTGGCGGAATGCTCTCTCCGCTTGAATACGCTTTCTTTCTTTCTTTCTTTCTTTCTTTCTTTCTTTCTTTCTTTCTTTCTTTCTTTCTTTCTTTCTTTCTTTCTTTCTTTCTTTCTTTCTTTCTTTCTTTCTTTCTTTCTTTCTTTCTTTCTTTCTTTCTTTCTTTCTTTCTTCCTTCCTTTCTTTCTTTCTTTCTTTCTTTCTTTCTTTCTTCCTTTCTTTCTTTCTTTCTTTCTTTCTCTTTATTTGTTCCTTTCCGTTACAGAAAGCCGGAGCGAAAGCTAAAGGCTGCAGTGCCTAACAAAGGCTTTCGCTCCGGATGACGTTCAGCGAGCAGGTAAAGAGCACAAAATCTTTGGTCACATATAGATTTGCGCCATGCATGAACACATAAATAGTTACAAAATAGAACATCTGACTACAATATATTGAAAGCAAGACATGTCGTTATAAGAAACATTACTAAAGAAAATCGGTTATACTAAAAACAGACATACATATTTAGGTACAACAAAACAAAAGAAACAGCACAAAATTACACAAATACAAAGTCATGCTTGAGCAATAGGGTTTTTATGTGGATGCTATGCAGGTGGATGCTATGCAGGAGCTGCCTTCAACTGTCCGTTTTTCTCTCATCGAGTTAGCGAACAAACGTGACTTCATGACAGTCGCGTTCACCATTGCTCAAGCGCTAAAAAAAATTTGAAAATTGGAAAATAGTAAGGTACTGTTATAGAAATATTTAAGGTAATGAATGGTACATTCTTCCGATGTGTAAGAAAATCTCTTATTTGAAGTTTTTCCATCGCTCGCATCTAGCTGTTAAGACTGGCATAGAAAATCAATGGGAAACTCTCCTGACGATAGCAAAAAAATAAAATAAAATAAAAATTGCCGCCGCGGTGGCTCAGTGGCTATGGTGCTCGGCTGCTGACCCAAAAGACGCGGGTTCGATCCCGGCCGCGGCGGCTAGAATTTCTTTGGAGGAGAAATTCTAGAGGCCCGTGTACTGTGCGATGTCAGTGCACGTTAAAGAACCCCAGGTGGTCGAAATTTCCGGAGCCCTTCACTACGGCGTCTCTCATAGCCTTAGTTGCTTTGGGACGTTAAACCCCACAAAACCAACCAAACCAAAATAAAAATTCAAGCCTGCCGACGAGAAATATGCATATATATTGATTGTTATAGTGAAATCTTACAATATATGAAAAAAATTGCCTTCTTAAACTCTTTACCGTTCGAAAATGGTTTTGTCCCGAATTGTTGGGTATGCCTTCAATGGGCGTTGAGAGTTTAGATTTATTTCTATGCCCCAATGTTTTTATACATTTTTTCAGTACATTGAAGTCCGCAGTTCGCTTCCTGATTGACTGCCTTAACTTTCTTTATTGCTGCACGTTCACATTTCATGCTCATGTTCTCACAGTTTCTAACTTCTCCATTCTTTGCGTTGTTTGCTTTTAAGCATGGAAGGTACGCCACCTGTTGCAAAATTTTCGAGTCCTGCACACTCCGTGACAGCACTGCGATTGCGCTATAAGCACGCTGAGGAAACGGCTTCGTGGATTTGATCACACTAGGTGGTGAGCGAGGGTGCCAGTGGCAGCAACGACTGCATAGCCGTGTGGCCACCATTACGAGCACCTTAGCCTGGGACTGTTTGCAGGTGAGCGGTGGCACCTAATTTTGCAGTGCCCACTACTGACAGGCCCGTGTTTGCTTTCCGGGCACAGCTGCAGGACACAGGGCACATCTCACCAGCTTTACGCAATCCCTCTGTACTTTTGAAGCAGGCAACGCAGAGCAAAATGTTGTACGAAACGCTTATTTCTTGTTATGAAATAAAATAAAGTGTTCTGTGAAACTAGCTTATCGCGAGAAAAATTGTCAATTTTTTAAATAAGTGACCCAATTTGTTGCTTTGGCCATCAAGAACTAACTATTCCAGAAGTCATCGTAATGCAGTTTTCTTTCCAGCATACACCACACGTGCACTTGAGCCATTGCCCTTTCGGGGACTTAGCCTTGGGTCCAAAACAGGCTTCGCTCTGAGGGCGTCCTCCGGTGGGCTAAATAGCTCTCTAATGCATCCTCACAAACAAAGCGCGCGTGAGAAACGATAAGCGCCGCGACTACAATAATCGGAACAGCAACAAAAGTAACAACGGTAAAAAGCAACAGCATCAACGAACACCACAGAGGTAATCTATTGGTTTGAACATCCGCCTCGTCAGCGGAAGGAGCGGGTTCGATACCTAGCACCGCAGGGTACCCCGCCAGTTTCCAATGGGTACAAGTTTTCCCCTGGCCTGCTGCTCAGCTCCTCTGGGTGATATGCTTGAATAACAGGTCTCTGACGCCCACCTATGAGAAGTCAAAAACATCTGTGATTGGCCCTCCTTGGCTATACACTCTGAACACGACTATACCTAAAAGGAGAAATTTTTTTTACTTTCCTCTAGGGTATTTCATCAGTGTAGTTGCCATTGCCCCATTAAAATATATAATCATCATCAACATCAACAACAGCAACATCAAAGAAAATGACATCGGCAATAACGGAAGCATCATCAGCGGCTTCACCACCACCAGCACCTCCATCGCAAACACAGTCAAAAACAACTACAAAACAAAAACATCCCAAACCGTCATCGATAGAGATGACGGCGAAGGCATTGACAACAGCAGGACAGTGCATGCCGCGAACGCCTGAAAGCTTAAATCATCCCCCCGTTGGCTCGCCAGCAGTGCACGCCGACGAAGCCGCCATTCAGAAGGTGCACTGTGCTTCCCGCAGGCGCAATCATTCTGCCGCTGCTCTCACCCAAAGCAGAGACAAGCAATACGACGCAAGGACACCGCACCCCAGAAAGGGGGGGGGGGGGGGGGGGGCGCCTCCGCCCTGGACCTGAGAGCACGAAACCAGTTCGTCTGCCTCTCTTCTTTTCCCGCGGTGTCTGTCAAAATGGAGCGAATGTGCCGGCGCGGTCGCTGTCGGGAGTGGCGTCTTCATTGAACTCTCCACTCCTCGGCGACGTCGACGTCGTCGACGTCGTCGATGCGGAGGCGGCCCGGGAAAAAAAGACTACGCGCTAGGGAGGCAATGGCGCGGCAGCCCCCGACACGACGCGGGAATGAAATGTGGGCAAGGACACAGTGTGCCAGGAATGCGAGCGGCCCGTCGTGGGAACCATCCACGACGTTCAAAGAACGCGCCTCAGCGAGTTCCGCGTTGTCTAACAAGTCCAAAGCCTCCAGACGCGGCCTACCCTTCTCCCCCTCCTCCATACCCCTTTAACCCCCGCCCTTCGTCTCTGAACTCTGATGAGATACTTCCCAAGTCTCCAAGTCGCTGCAGGAGTCCACAGACGAAGTAAAATAAAGACTCTTGGTTAGGGGCCTAACGCTAAGGTGGTCACCGTTGGTTGTAGCCACGTACGTTAGGAGCTGTGTGGCTCGCACGAGGTCGACAGCTGTGACACGGGCTTATGGGCGACGTCTTCAAGATCACGGACACGCGCACAGACGTCTCGCTAGATGCTCGTGGGCGCGGTTTCGTGAACGCCCTTTTGTCTACTCGGTGAGGGGGCCACTAAATGCAATGGCGACACTGTCAAAATAGGTCTATTCATAGCCTTTCGATGTTGCCCTAAAATGTTGCAGACCCAGGCTCCTGTCCTCTGGCCGTAAGGTCTGTGCAGTTCCGCTTTGTTTTAACTCTATTGGTGACAATCTTCGATCGGTTCAGGTGAGGTGCTGTCAAAGGAACAGCAACGATCGCATTAAGTAGAAAGCCATAGTATAATCGACAAAACTGCCGAATAAAGAACCTATAGGGGATGTGATGGAGCAGCGAAAACTGTGCGACACGAAAGATAGAAACACATTCATGTCAAACAAACTGCAATGTACGCTCAAGCTTTCGTGTTGGGTCCTTGCTCAGACGCGCTCTTTAGTTTGAATGACCAAAATTCAACCAAGTTGCTTTCTTTAGTTTGGGGGATCACAACGCAGTTAAGTGATAGAATGCTGCCAGTGTGCAAGCCTCATTTCATATATCCAGTGTGGTATGAAGGAATACGAGAGCCAAATTTTTATGATTTTAGAACCAAGCGGTATTGTTCTCGAGCGGCGAGTGCTATCGATCGTTCAGCTGCACCTTTGATGGAATGATAAACATGGATCCACGGTCTTGCAATGTGGGATTGCGTCCATCTGGGCTGCAGCTTGATGCACACATATCGGTTATCAGTTATTGTCACCGTGTACCCAGCAGGACGATTCTGTGGCAAATATG
Source organism: Amblyomma mixtum (assembly GCF_055824585.1). Lineage (NCBI taxonomy): Eukaryota > Metazoa > Arthropoda > Arachnida > Ixodida > Ixodidae > Amblyomma > Amblyomma mixtum. Next base: position 78,705,283 of record NC_143013.1, read on the forward strand.
GACGCAAACTTAGGACACAGGACGGGTACCACTATTATATTTATTTGTCGGTAAGCCATGCACGTGTCGATGTACAGTCTTTGTAAAAAGTAACCAGGCTCCATGGTTTGCTTTTCATTCGTATAACAGAGCCCTCACGGCTTCCATAAAGATCAAAAAGTTCTTTGAAGGTGAGAGCAGCGGTTCTCCTTACCATAGAGAGATTTAGAGCTTGAGGGCTGGCGCAATAACTTTAATATACGACTATGAAGAAAAACGTGCAGCCTGGTTACTTTTGACAAAGACTGTACATGGTATGGTACGATATGGTACGGCATTGCATGGAACGGTACGTTACAGTATGGTAAGGTATGATGTTAGTACGGTATAGTAGGGTATGGTATGGTATTGTGTGTTGGGTTTAACGGTCCCCGGCGATCCTGGCTATGAGGTACGCCGTAGCGGACGGCTCCGGATTAACTGAGACCACCTGAGGATCTCTAGCTTGCACTGACGTCGCACAACCCACTACCGGTTTTTGCGTTTCGCCTCCATCCCAACGCGACCGCGGCAGTTTGCAAAGAAATATATATGCGCATATATGTGTACAGGTAAATTTGCATGTATACGGGGTTTGAAGTCCGCTTTATGAAAGAATCCTCCTATAATCACGTGCCAAATAGCTTAGCAGTAAGTAATTTCACTGCATGCCTGTCTAATTACACTAATGCTTACTCGTTTCTTCAGGTTCTTTCAAAACCTCGAGTGCTGCGGCCCTATAATTTTCGACCAAGGACCTCCTGGCAATCGAGTGATTGAGAAGATTTGTTCGCGTCGGAGCCTATGATGACCGGGTGAGAAATATACATGCCGATCTCGCAACAGAAAGGCCAGAGCGGTTTAGAAAGCACGCTGATCATTCAGTGTGAACATCGAGCAGTTCTTGACTGCGTTCTTGTTAAAATCAGGCTCGTCTTTGCATTTAATAATGATCTTCGCACTCTCTGAAAGAGTACGAACAGAAAAAGTTTCGTAAAACTATTTAATGCTTTAAGTTCCAGAGCTGCAAAGGAACAATGAGGGTTGCTCCAGTTAACTTCGACCACCTTTGGTTAAGTGCACCAAAGCTCTTAGTAAAGGAACGATTTTTTTTTAGTGCACTAGCGTTAAGTCCCCCACTCATTCATTCTGCCACTGTCTATCTGGCTGATCAAAGCCACGTGACCTTGTGACGCTGTCACAACCTGTCCATCGGACTCTGAGCAAACTGCCCACCCTGGGAGGTGGCAGTTCATCTAATGATTCGTTACCAGAGTTTTCTCGGGAAGAGCAATCTGGGTCTCATATAAGCCCCACCGGTGGCAATAACTGCCATTGCAGGGGAGTAGCGCAACGTTTAACCACTGCACGACTGCGCCAGGAGTGGCACGTCGACTACTAACGATCTATAGAATCAAAGAAGAGAATGACCAATTCCGCACATATAACCCACTAACGCTATACCGTCATGCCCGTTAAGGCGGATTAGGTCCGATTTCTCCGGTCTTTGTATGAAGCCTGCTTGACCTTGAAAACCGAGCCTCGAATAAAAACCGAAGCCGAAGTGAGAACCGAGGTGCTGGCGTACTTAATTCGCATTTGACCTCACCTCACTAAATCGTATACGTCACTTTTTTTTTCATTTAGCGTTAGTTTAAATACGAACACCAAAGACAGGTCTCAAACCCGCAGCCTTGTACACAGCAGCAGAATGCCATAGCCTGCAATCCACCTTAGCGCATCTGTATTAAACCAAATTTTACCACGAACTGCCTCGTTTTAGCCATACGCTGCAAGGAAACGAACGTTGTCAGTGCAAGCCCGCGCACGCGGCCGGAATTACCCTCACACAGAAGGCGAGGGGGAGCACAGGGAGTCGCTGAACTCCGTGCGACGAACCATTCACGCTCATTTAAAGCAAAAACAAAACAAAGAAGCATGCAAAGTGCAACAGCTCGTCACACTCGACGCATTTCGTCTCTGTTATACAGAGTCTCCTAATCCCGCATATAAGCTGATTCTGAACGTCGCGCCACGTCATGTTACCGTTATCGCCGTACGCCGATGCATGCATATTGCACCGTATACATTGGCGGCTAGACACCGCCTTCGGCCGCTGGCTGGACGCGACGCGCGGCGGGGTTCCCGGTACTTACACCGAACCCAACACGACCGAACGACAGGCAGGTATACGCGGCTGACGCGACCGCGACGAATCTCCCTGCGGCCACGAACAGCGCACGGGACCGTCTCACGCTCGTGACGACGCCGAAGAAGATCACAAACAGAACATCTCAGTGCATACGCGCGGTGGGAAGAGTCTAGAAGACGGTAGAGGCTGCGCCGGCGGAGAGGACAGTGGAGAGGGGGGAGGGGCGGGGGGGGGGGGGGGACCTCGACCCGAATAAATATTGCACGGGCGCATGTCACTCGGGGGGGCGCGGGCGCCGAGCCGTCTTCTTCGGCGGTCGCGGGGAAGAGCTCGAAGCCTAGCGGCGGCGCATGGGGCGTCGAACAAAGGAGCTACAGAGGGAGGCAAGGCCGGACCCCGTGACGCATTCGCTGCTCGGCGTCCCAGGCATCCCCCGCTGGGGCCCGGGAGGTCGCCGGTTCGGCGCAGCTGACTGGGTTCGGGCGCGCGCGCTCACGCTGGGTTCGTATACGGTGTGTAGGCCTGGTTAGACTTTGTAAGCCAGAAACCGTGCGCAGTGAAGTTTGTTTTTCAGATTGTGCCTCGTGGTGATTCTCGAGCACCGACTTTGATATCGGAACCGGCGAATGTCACTAAGGGCTGGCCATCAGTCAATACATCGCGGGCTTCTTCCAATCGTGCATCCACTTGAGAACTTCTAGACAGCACGCCCGTCTGACTACTCTTCCAAAGGCATTTTTCCTAAGCTGGAGGCGACTGGATGGGGCGTCTCTCTGAAATCGCGATCTTTGCATGCCCATCAACCCTTCTTAAACTCATGTCACACCTTTAATCGTTAAAAAAAAAGAGTTCACATTTTTTTTCCACTGTTAACTGCTAACAAGAAGTTAAGTGAAGGGAAGTAAATGAAGTGGTGCAGCTGCCAATGACAACAGAGGGGGAGATGATTTAATTGGAAACGAAGCATCAGAAAATGCTTCTCAGGTTAGTCTTCCAGTCTGCCGTAAAGGGTATTGCAATATTAATCAGCGGCAGTGGTTGTTTTTTCTTCTGCTTTTCTAATCAATTAGATTTAAGCGATAACATATTCAGTAATATTCTAAATTGATCAACACCACAAAATAAATAAATCAATTAAAAAAAATCCCCTGTGCCCCTTGGTTTCTGTGGCTGTTGGCTTCTTTCATGTTTATAACGAGCCCCTCATTCCCCTTCTCTTGTTTGCTTAATTGCTTAGCGAGGGCCTCGGTTCTGGCAGCCTTGACGCCATAGGAAGCATAAGAGGGTTCTCAGGCAGCTTCCACCCTCTCCGTTCGATGACGTTCTACGTCACACCTGCGGTAACTCAGGACGTTCTACGTCCGCCGCTTATGAACGTGGGTGGCGCTGATGAACACTCTCAAGGTTAGGTTACTTCTAAACATAAATACCCCCGAAAGCAGAAGATTTGACAGCCGTCGCCGTAGCTCAGAGGTAGAGCACCGGACGCGTAATTCGGAGGTCGTGGGTTCGGATCCCACCGGCGGCAGTGGTTGTTTTTTCTTCTGCTTTTCTAATCAATTAGATTTAAGCGATAACATATTCAGTAATATTCTAAATTGATCAACACCACAAAATAAATAAATCAATTAAAAAAAAATCCCCTGTGCCCCTTGGTTTCTGTGGCTGTTGGCTTCTTTCATGTTTATAACGAGCCCCTCATTCCCCTTCCCTTGTTTGCTTAAATAATTATATGTTATTTATAGCATTGATATCTAGATAGAAAAATGAACGGTCTGGATCAAAAACTGAGGCCCACACCTTACTAGGCCACAGATCGCGCTCATGGAGAGATGGTGCGGTATGTGACATCCCAAAGCTGCACACCGCTCGATGAGAGACGCCGTAGTACAGGGCTGTGAATCAATATCGACCACCTTAGGTTCCTAAACGTGCATCGGAATGCGGCCTCCGCGGCCCGGAATCAATCTCGTGACCTTTCTAAGCAGCCCAACGCCGAAGCCGCTGAAGCTCCGCGGCGGGTCACATTCATATTTCACTGAACATCAAGCACGGACAGCCAACGCAGTTTATCATCTAAATTAAAGTTTGTGCAAAACACAGAACAAACTTATCAGCTCAAATGTGAACAAGGGAAGATAACAACAGGCACCAAAGGCGAGAGGTGAAGCAAGAGCCATTAATAACAGCGCAGATAATGAAATATTTTACGGGCTGTTATATCAGTTTTATATACTTTATGGATGCTCAGGCGAGGTGCACTTACATTTATTATAGTGCCACACACACACGCGCACACAAAGGCTCGAAGGGTATGCACGCTAAGACACAAACCGATAGGAAACCACAAGTGCCATTTAAACTTAGGAACCACAAGTGCCCCAGTTTTAATGGCATCCCCATTTTGCTCCGTGGGCAAACTCAGTGTCGTTCACCATTATGGCAATATCGACCATAACGAGTTCGCCCAAAATGTTTTTCTGTGGAGTGCGTACTTCTTCACTAGCCGTTTCGCGCGCGAAAGTAATTATTCTCGTGTCATGCCACAACGAAGACTGCGACCTTTACGTGCACTGCGAATAAGCACCCCATTACATGCAAAAGCTGTTCGTTATTAATAACTACCATCTCCTTACTTTTTCACATGCCCATATGACGAGAAATCTTTCCAGAAGACGTGAAACTCTCTCAGTATTTCAAGGCTTGGTTATAACCGTGGCGGTGATCCACATTGAACCTGAGCATGCGGCTGAGTCTCTAAAGAGCAATGCCAATAAGCAGCTTGATGCCTCTTGCAGGTAATGCCTTTTATAGTCGTCATGTATAGCGAAAGTATAAAAAAAATTTACGCTCTCCTTATGGCAATGCGAACATATTCTCTGCTACCGCCCTACCTTGCCGTAGCATGAAACGAATAAGGAACTTACGTGCGAGTAATGTGAAAGCATTCCATTTCTATTCCAACTCTATTATAATTCTACTTCAATTCTATTTTAGCTATATACAAATTCTATTCCAATTCTATACATATGTAGTTGGTGCAGCACTAAGTGCTATTGATTGTAAAACATTGTATTCGCCGGAAATAGCTTGGTAAGAGGTCGCATTAAGTGGTCGAGAGTACGCAGCCCTGGACGACTTTGTCAGCCCACTCCACCGCCAAAACTTGCGTTCTGGGGTTAGAGCTAGCCAGCACGGTCTCCCACCGCTCAAGAGAAGGAGCGGTAACTAGATCACCCGGAGGTGGCTCTATTTTGCAGTCCCACAGGATGTGATCATAGGTGGCTCGTTGGCCACAGTGTTTACAATTTGGGTTGTAAAGATCTGGATAGATGTGCGCGAGGAGTAATGGGGTGCGTATCGATCTCGTCTGTAGACGACGCCACGTAACCTCTTGTTCTTTAGTCAGGCTTTTGTCCGGAGGGGAAAAAATTGTGCTAGAACTATTACTGGTTAACATTTCGTATTTTCCCGCCTTCGATGACGTCACACCGTGTGGCCCAATCGCGAGTTTCGTAACGCCACCGGGCTTTCGTGTCGATGAGCTACCTAATGCTTTCCCATTAATAACAGCTGACGCTGCAAGAAAAAAAAAGTAATAAAAGGTGCGAAGGGATGTGACGAGACGAACGTTTCAGACAAGGCTTGCACAGCTCAGGACACCAAATTATTGCCGCTGCTTGTGAGAGTGCGCAGCGCGGCTCTTTATAAGTTATGAAAGTCGCAGCTAGCCTGAGGTACGGCCTGAAAAACGGTATTAACATCGATCGGACACCGCGATGACAGTTCACAGTCGTCGAGAAGCGGAAAGAGAGAGGCTGGGGTGGCCGTTCAGGCAGCGTCCATGTCATTGTTTCCTGGTGTCGGTTGTGCAAAAAGCGAGGCAAGCTGGGCTTTGTCCGCCTCCTTGAGGCCGGCCCGTCACTCAGTGGTGCGCGTCCCGACCCCCGGCCGACCTCGCATTCGGAAATGGGAATATGCGAGTCGTGCGAGGCCGTAAAACCCGGCTGCGCGAGCGAATGTAAAGCAGCTCTTTTTGTTTACAAACAAAGGCCGATAATGTCGGCGCCTCGAGGTGGGCGCCGACAGCGCCGAAAAGGTGCGGCGGAAACAAAAAGAGGAAACGTCGGGAGAAGGAACCAGCGTTTGTCCGCGCAGCAGCTCTTACGAAACGAAACTTTGAGGGAGACGGAGCTCCGCGATGCAGCCACTGCGGTTATTCTGCCGCCTTCTCCTCGCACTTATTGCTTTTTGTTTTCTCTTGCGAAGTGTGGTGTCGAAGCCGTGGCGTTCGTGGAGTGAAATCCTTGGGCCAGATTTCTTGGCGCAAATTGGCGGGAATATGAAGTTGAGCGTTGGAGATCTTCGTCACAGCAGCGCAGAGGATTCGGAGTGCGTTGAGGAGATAACCTCCGGCGACCTGGAATGAAGTGAAAGATGCGGGAAGAAGTCGCACCCGTCGTGCGGTCACTCGTGTATCTTGCGTGTCTGTACATACTCCCTCCCTTTCCTCCTTCAGACATGCCATTCATTCATTTGTTTATTTCAGCACGAGCCATAAGAACTAGCATCATGTTATGCTCAAGGCTCCTTAGACCTGTGCTAAATATGGGAACTTGCACGTTAACTCAAACTGCAAGGAAGACTGATTAACCATGTATAACTATGCGTTAGTGTGAAACAGTAAGTAATTCAAGTAATTACGTATACACCACACCATCAGGTAATTTCTGAGTTGGCCAAATTTTCTAGGCCGGCGAGTTTCTGTTAAGCTGTGGCACTTACGCCGCCTCCAGCTCTAAGAAGCTCTGGAGCGACGAAGGCGAGAGTTCTTGCCTTTCACTAAACTGAAGCGCCAGAAGGAAAGGGAAGGGGAGTTAGAAAGGGAGAAGAAACACCAGTTCTATCTGATAGTTTAGCAGCATCCATGGCTATCCGGAAGCAATTCACCCAGACTGCGCCTAATCATCACCATCATCATCCTAACGACGTCCACTGCAGGACAAAGGCTTCCCGGTCTTCTAAGGCCTTTCCAAAAGGAGAAGGGAGGGACAGTGCCTGTACCGCAACTAATAAGATGGACTTTGCTCGAATACACCGTATGAGACGCGAAATAACTTTCCTCTCTTTAATGAAGAGAAGCTTGCGCCTGTCCCTGAAAGGAATGGGCCTAGCGGTCTATCTCGTCAGACCCCGCCAGCGGGGCCAAAATTTGGAGGCTAACGAACTGCTTTAAAAAATTAGACAGGAAGAGCAGAATGGTAGGGCTAAAAATTAACATGCTGAAAACCAAAGTAATATTCAGAAGTCTAGCAAGAGAACAACAGTTCGCAATTGATGGCGTGGTGCTGGAAGTAGTAAGAGAATATGTCTATTTAGGGCAGGTAGTGACAGCTGATCCGGATGATGAGAGGTAAGTATACTAGAAGAATAAGAATGGGGCGGAGCGCATTTGGCAGGTTCTCTCAGATCATGAATGGCAGTTTACCAATAATATCCCTCAAGAGAAAAGTATTCAACAGCAGCTGTATCTTACCGGTACTCACCTATGCGGCAGAAACGTGGAGGCTAACAAAGAGGGTTTAGCTTGAGCTAAGGACAACGCAACGAGCTATGGAAAGAAAAATCATAGGTTTAACGTTAAGAGATCGGAAGCGGGCGGAGTGGGTGAGAGAACAAACGCGGGTTAATGATATCCTAGTATAAATCAAGAGGAAGGAGTTGGCTTGGCAGGGCATGTAATGCAAAGGCAAGATAATCGCTGGTCCTTAAGGGTAACGGAGTGGATTCCAAGAGAAGGCAAGCGTAGCGTGGGGCGGCAGAAAGTTAGATGGGCGGAGGAGATTAAGAAATTTGCGGGAATACGGTGGCCGCAACTGGCGAAGGACAGGGTTAATTGGAGAGACATGGGAGAGGCCTTTGCCCTGCAGTGGGCGTAGTCAGGCTGATGATGATGGTGATGATAATGAAAGAAAGGAAAAAAACTGTCACTTCTCGGTGGACACTCGAAGCGCGCCATGGGGAAATGAATGAAGAAGGAAGTGAAAGAGACAGAGAAATAAAGAAAACTCACCATCATCATAATCACTGCAATTGCTTCATCGGTAGCTGCCTACTTATCAAATTAAAATGATTGCATGTGAGCTAAGAATGCTATTCTTTCGTGAACTTCACTAGACTGAATGGTTTTGGTTTTGGTTTATTGGGGTTTAACGTCCCAAAGCAACTCAGGCTATGAGAGACACCGTAGTGAAGGACTCCGGAAATTTCTACCACCTGGGGTTCTTTAACGTGCACTGACATTGCACAGCACACGGGCCTCTAGAATTTCGCCTTCATCGAAATTCGGCCGCCGCGGCCGGGATCGCACCCGCGTCTTTCGGGTCAGCAGCCGAGCGCCATAACCACTGAGCCACCGCGGCGGTGCTCACTAGACTGAATGAACCGGGATCTCAAGGTCGCAAGGACAAAACCCAAAAACGCCTGGTCGCTGCCATTCCCAATCCTCCTAACACGAAACAATACTGGCCTGTCCAGCACATCTGCAAAGCCGACATCAAACGGCGTAGTATTTGAATAACACCACTCAAAGCACATACACGTACGGCCCGACTTGTGACCTTCCAAAGTTCAAGAAAGAGTAGACGCCAGCCGCAGAAAAAAAAAAAAAAACCGACAGGCCAAATTCAAAAACCTCCGGCCAGGCCACTTCACTTTGTCTCGAGTGTTTCTTCGTCAGGCGTCGTTAAGCGGGTTGCCCTTAGCAAGGCGCCCGCCGCCCCATCACCGCTCGTCAACGGATTCGCTGCGGCGGCTGTGTGCGGGTCGACGCGAAAGGCGCGCACACATACTATTTTGGGAACGCGGTTCTGCCGCGTCGATGTGCAGAAGCGAAGCGGCCGGGGCTTTCAGAAGCAACGCCAATCACAATACCCCGTGTTGCAGTCCGAGGGAGGGAAGTGAGTATGGCGGATGAGAGTCTTTATAGCAGCGGCCGTTCCTGGTCAGCCCGAACGACGGCCATCCGTCGGCGATGCTTTCGTCGGCCGATCGGGGTGGAGATGGACTGCCGCACCGCGGCGGCCGAGACAATGACGCGCATACGTACAATGTGTGCAAACGACTTCGATTGTACATACGTATATACCGTCGTCGAGGTGTTTCGTCTTCTCTTGTCCACCAGCATGGAGGAAGGAATCCACCAGCGAGGAAGGCGACCGCGCACTGGTCGGAAGAGTACCCAGGGACGAGATGGCATCAACTGCTTTCTTCTACATTCTGTACTCAAAAGTTGTCCCTTCTCTTGTCACTCATCGTGGTTGGTTGCTTCGTGCATATTGCTAGCTGCCTGCGAAATACACCGGACACTGAAGCCGGTGGACGTATACTCGTAGCTTAAGCATGTAGCTAACATTTGAATCGAACAACCTGCGTCTGTCGGAGCAACTAATGCAGTTCATTTTCCAGTGGCTGAGCGCAAAGACCACGAAGAAAAATAATTTTTTTTTCATGTTCCACGTTGGCTGTGTTCCGGAAGCCTTTGTTCTGGCTGAACAGCGACACATTAGGCACATTGTCCGTAAATGGAAACCAAAAGCTGCTCTGCCGTCAGGAGTAAACCAATGCAGCCATCTTCATCTATCGTCATCAACATCAGTCCAGTTTCGCGCACTGCAGGGCACACCACATCCCACTTGAAAGTCATCACCAAAACGATGAAGAGGCCTGTTCCGCTTGCTTTGTAAATATTTCCGGCGCATGTAATACCTCTTTAACAAAATGAGCACAATGCTAAGGAGCAAAGAGTTTTACATGTCTCATCTGCCATGCCAGTCGCTAAATTGCCCATGGGTCCTCGGCAGTCTGAAAGGCCCTTAAATTAGAGGTTAGCTGACTGTTATGCCACTTACTAGCGCACAGTGTTCATGAAATGGTTGGCATAGCTCAAAACACGGGTACGGTGCAGAGAGTTGAGTTTCACGAGGCCAATGATAGCCGACTGCCCAGCTAACAGGTGAGGCCTCCGCCTGGTACGCCAGTGAGACTGGTCGCAGGTCATGTCTGGATTGTAATTCGAAGAACTCTGACAGTAATATGAAACTATACCGTCCCGCGCTAGCAGCGGCATCTTATACCGGCGACCTTCCTGACCTCCTCCCTTCCCCTGAGGAGGTCAAGAAGTGCTGCTTTCAACAACCCTTTCACTTGTTCACACTAAGCTGCCCGCCGCCAACTGCCCTTCTATCTATGCGGACCTGGCCCATTGCCTCTTCTATTGCCCGGCTGCTCAGCAGTCGGGTTCCTTCCCCCCATCCTCTCTATCCATCACCACCTGGCTCGACTGGCTTGGCGCTGAAGGGGAGGAAGAGCAGCGACTTTTGGTCGCCCAGGCGGTCGACATGCTCGGCCTGTAAATTATGGCCGAATAAAGGTCTTGTACTACTACTACTATCAATTCCGCTTAGCGAATGTCCCGCCAAAATCCTGTTTTTTCCCTCTAAGGCACAGCAATGCCTTGCGTAAAGGTTTCGCACGCTTCGCCTTCTTGACGCGTAGTGTGAAACGTGTGTTGAAAGCAGCGTTTACGCTGTCTGCGAAAGCACACGTGTCTGCCTTCCGGCAGCCTGAGATTGGCGCTCGAGGGCGTTTTAATGCGATAGAATGAGATGCCCCGTGGGGCCAAAATGCGTGTCGTCCATTAGCTGGAGGGAAATGACGTTACAAGACCAAAACATTCCTACCGGCTAGAGGGAAATGACGTCACAAGACAGGAACATTCCCATTGGCTGGAGGAAAGTGACGTTATCAGTCCGGAAGTGACGTCAACTCCGGAAAGGAGTCAGCAGCTGCTCTCGTACTGCCAGTACATAATGGAATTAGGCGACCCTGTAAATTTTGCTTCTTAGTGTAGCAGCCAAACACTGCGGACAGTGCACTCATGGGCAGGCGACTATCAGTAGCGCTACAGTTCACAACGGATAAGCGCATGAGCAAATCATGCGCGACAAAGTGGTACGTACAACGCGCTACAGTAATGGTCGAAATTTAGAGCCTCAAGCGTCACTACTGTAATTTATAGGATTGGGGCACATGGTCCCTCGTTATAGGAAAAGAATCTGAACAACGAATTGTTTTCTCAAAAGCAGATCCTTAACGAAATCGGTCAATGTTTCGAGAGTACTGACAATGTACAGTGTCAGTACAAACACAATGACAGTACGAAAAATTTCAAACGAATGCGTAAACGCACTAAGCGAACTTCTTACGTACTGATTATTTACTTTGAGACAGAAATAGTAATAGCGCTACAGCAAGACGTACACAAGAAAGACTGACACAGGACTGCGCGTTTTGAAGGGCGCGATCGTCTTGAACTTATAATGTAGGAAGCAGAAACATCAACGCGAGAGCGTTAAAGGTCCCGTTCGGCGCTAATCCCGGCGTCGGCGTGACTGCAAAATCCTGATTGGTCGAGAGGGTAGAAAAGCAGTTTCGCTGAAAACAAAAAAGAAAAGTGGGCATGCGGAATCGAACCGCTGCCCTTTAAGTCGGGAGCCGGGCAAGCTACCTCTGCACGACTGAGAAACTTTTTTTTTTTCTTTCATGGTATTTATTCTACATGGCTATGTACACAAAGGATATACCAGGTGTCCCAGCTAAATGTAACCAAGCTTTTAAAAAACACGGGGTGTCCTAGCCGTCTGAAACCAAATGAGGGTTGTTTAGAGTCGGGTGACCTAGTCTGCAGTATTTTTTTCGTTATTCAAGGTTGACTAATTAGTGAAGCTTAATTAACTAACTTTTTAATTATTGACTTGAGGAACAAAGTGTCAATGGAAAAGTTGTAGATCGCTTTGAGAAACAGCTTACTGCGACATTTGCAGCAAAGTAATATTTACGTAAAGTAGTTTTTTTACCGGCCTTTAACAGTAACCCGCACAATAAGAAAAAGCTTCCACATGACAACTGTGCCACTTCAACGTCCCAAGACGCTCCATAAGGAATAAAATCCGTTTTTTCTGAAGTCCTCTCCTCGATGAGACTTTGGGTGCACATTGGGGTAGAGAAGTGAGCGAGCCGCTGGTCACGTGACAACTTTCTTTTAAGGCCAATAAATGAAGCTACGTAAATCGTAACTTGACGGAAAGAGCACTACTAGCGGTTTTTCGAAGTGATCTAAAACTTTTGCATGGACACTTTCTTCCTGAAGTGAATAATTACAAAGTTAGGTAATTAAACTTAACAAATTAATTAACTTTAAGGAGCGAAAAAAATACTCAAGACTAGGCCACGCGACTATGAACAACCATGGGTTAGTTTCACTGGACTAGGACAGTTCGCCTTTTTTAAAAGTTTGGTTACATTTAGCTGGGACACCCGGTAAATACACATATATGTTCGTTCAGTGCAATAAATGGAGGAGTAAGCACCTCACACAGCACAGTACGCGAATTGCTTTACAGGAACATTTTGTTAATTAGTCTCGCTAATTAGCGTCACCAATTAATTCCGACTATGATGTGTTATAAAGATGTAATGGCAACAAGCGTGTCGATGTCGGCAAAAGGACGCGCCAGGGGATTCCCAGTCGACCGAATAGGGACCCTTTAACGTATCGGGTCATATCTTAAGGTGAACTTAAGTGTCCCGCAAGTTCTTCTGCCGGCCGTTAGCAAACAGGCAAACACCGCTGCAAATTTTCTTGCAGAATCAGCGAGTATACAAAGCGATGCTTCTCGTCCTGAAATTAGAAAAAGAGATGCAGGCCCCGAGAGTAATTTTCTCGCGGGTATGCCCCATTGCAGCCCTGGTCCAGTCCCAAAGCCACACCCACTTGCGACCTCGATCTCTGAACAGCATCGAAAATGCTCGCCGCTCTGTGTGGCCGCGTCTTCGCTTCCGGGGTGAAAAAAAAAAAAAAAAAAAATGAAGTGCTTCTCGCAGGCCCAGCGTGTTCCCCTAAAACAAGACGGACGATACAGAACCGACTCGGGGACGACCTCGAGTGCGCCCTCTCAGCTGGTCGCCGGTCGCCTCCATTCTTTTAACGACTCCGCGCCACTTCGGGAACACCAAGCTCCTCGCTGGACTGTGCGCGAAGCGCAGCGTTGCTCGGCCACGATCAATCAGCGGAGGGTGAAAAAAGGGTCTCGTCGATCAGGGGTGCTTACAGGACTCCCCGTTGTGACTGTTTATACGCCGTGCGCGTTGCTTTAGGCTCTCATGCAAGGCGTTACGCTATCGGGAGGGTTTGGTATTCTCTGCGGCGTTCCCAAGGGGTATATTCTCGTCATCATGTCTACGAAGCGGTGTGCGGGCTCTGAGTGGGCTTCCGTTTTAAACGGGTTGCTTTGAATGGATGCTACGGACGCGAGAACAGTACACTGTAAACAGAAAGAAGTAAAAAGAGGGTGAACTATCCTCTAGCGTACTACTTTTTATAAAAGGGAGTGCATTAGAGAACAGACTACTAATTTTTCCTCCTGTAAAGGCGTATTTGTGTTTTGTATGTACGCTGCGCAGAGCCGAGGGGTGTCTGGAGGGGAGACGGGGGGGGGGGGGGGGCGGAGTGTTACGTAACGAACCAATCTGCAGCTTAACTACTTCCTTGAGGAAGCGTATTACGTTTCATTACGGTGCTAAGTGAATAACAGCAACAGTCTCGTAGCCATGAAACTCTCGTTGGTTGCCGAGCAGCTCGACTACTTTCTGAGCCTCTGTTCGCACAGTGCACAGGTCGTATAACTGTGGTAATTTCTCCCGAAATTACGACAGTTATACGAGTTCGCGCTGACGAATAGGAAGCCGCGTGTTGATGTAGAACGCAGTAATATCGGGCACCCGTCTGAATTTGGCCTTTCGGGTTAATGGCATTGCGCAGACTCTAGTGAGCTCGTAATGTGTTAGAAATTACTTGAGCGAAACGAGGGGAGCCAGTAGGAGGGAGAACAAAAGCTAGGGTTATTCTAGGGTCCATAAAAGTGTCGAAATATAGCTGCAAAATCGCGGGTCGTTCTGAGCTGCCCCTCTCTGGCTATAGTTGTTCTGCGTCGAGACAGTGTGTGACGAACCAAAGAACGATTCATATCCGTCGCCGACCCATCACACTCAACGCGGCGTTTACTGCTCAGGCAAGTTTAATGATAGCGAGTTGCTGCTTACAACAGCAACTAGCCTGGAGGGATTATTCCCGTATTCTTCAGGAGGAAAGCAAATATAATATAATAAATCTAAATTCCCCTCCAAATCCTCAACTCAAGCTGATATTTCAGGCCCGCATCCTTGCAGGATTGGTGAGTGCTGTAGAGCGCATCTATATGTTTCTTTTTTGTGAAAATCATGTATCCGAGCGCATCTGTAGGTAAAATAATGTTATAAATACGACTGCTTTGGTTTGCTAGAATTTCGATTTTTGGGGCACGTAATCCTGGTTAGTTGTGTACGTTGTTTTTGCTCCTGTTACAAACAAGAAAAGACAAATGTGCGTGCACAGCGCAAGCTCTTAAAAGCGGTGATGGTTTGCTGAGAGTTCTATCGCGGACCAAATCTGTTACAAAAGTTTCAGGGCTGCGGCGCCGTGGCTCTAGTGAGCGCAGCGAGTCCTGAAATTCATGGCGACAGAGTGTACACATCCACTTGCTTGTTCTTGCTATTAAAAAATGGCGATGAGGAATTCCGCTGTCGCTCACATGCTCGCACGAACTACTTAATTAACCTGGGTAAAAATGATTCTACGGATATGCTATATGCAAAAGGGTGGAAATTACGGCGAGTTTGCATGTCTGTTCCCGCACCGACTGTAATTTCTTTCCGAGGCTTTGCACGTGGGTGGTCACTGCAAGTGGAGGACGAGTTGGAAGTCGAAGAAGTGTGGTGTGTACGGAGGCGAGGGGGGGGGGGGGGGGGGGGCACGCTGATTGGTTGTTTTCGTTTTTTTACATGCCAGGCACCATTTACCACCTGAATCACACCACCACTGACTACTGAGAATTCACCATATGCCGCATCTCCGGCCCGTCTTCGTCGACGGTAGTTCAGTGACTATGGCGCTCTGCTTGTGAACACACGGTCGCCGGTTCGAACTCAGCTCAGACGCCGCATTTTGATGGAGTCGAATTGCAAAAACTCTCACGTACTGGGGTTTCAGAGCGACTTGAAGAACCCGAGCAAAGTACGGTATAGGGGGTTTAACGTCCCTAAGCGACGCATGGCCATGAGGAACGCCATATGGGAAGGACTCGGGATTCACTAAGACCACTTGAGGTTCTTTGAAGCGCACTGGCTTTTTTGCATTTCGCCTCCCTCGAAATACGGCCGCCTTGGCTGGGATTCGATCGTGCGACCTTGGGAAAGTCCAGCAGGGGACGAAATTGATACGGCTTGGCTCATCGCCATTTCCTCTGATTCGCCATGCTCAAATCCAGTACAATCGAGCCTCGTTATAACGAAACGGTTTATAACGAAATACTGCATATAACGAAGTTATGGCGCTTCTTCTTGCAAGCTCGGTCAACACAAGCTATAAAGAACCTACGGCTGTAACTTCGTTATAACGAGGTTGAACTATATTCTGCCCCTTACTGATCTTGTGGATAGCATGGTCTTGAGCTAATACGCCAGTGCAGTGTTTTTCGATTACGCGACAGTCGATGAGGTCGCCATTTTTAGTGTAGTAGTCCATTGTTCAGCTATGGCTGTGAAAGGAACCATCGGTGCCTGAAACCGATGGGGATCCCGCACGCGTGACGCCTGAGAACCGCAGCCATGTCTTCACTCGCGGACACACACGCACACATCCCCGTGCCACGGCCGAACCTTGACTGACATTTTCGACGACAAGGCCACTGGCGCCGTGAGGTTGTGCGTCTCCGAGAATGGCCCTTTGTCTCCCTCTCTCCACTCCGCACCCGGACCGGCTATGCGTTTCACCCAATATCCTCTCTCCTTCTTGCGGTCGCTCGTCGAAGGTTCGCACGCTAACGATGGGCGATCTTGAGCGGGTGATTGATAATGGCGGTCCCGTCGTCGTCACGAGGCACGCTCCCGAGCACCCCGCCGGCGGCACGAGGACGGCCCGGGCCGAGCACTACTCTGCTGCCTGTCTGCGACCACCAAGGCCTGCGAGCAGCGATGGCAGTTTTGGACATTTTTCACGTTGCAGTTTAAACCAGTAAGAACGAAAGAAACGGAGGAGGAATGGAAGGAGGGAAAAGAAAAGTGACGGGAAAGAAAGAAAGAGAGAGAGAGAGAGAGGAAGAAAGAGAGGAAGAAAGAAAGATAGGAAGAAAGAAAGAAAGAAAGAAAGATATGAAGAATGAATGAAAGAAAGAAAGAAAGAATGAATGAATGAAAGAAAGAAAGAAAGAAAGAAAGATAGAAAGAGAGAAAGAAAGAAAGAAAGGAAGAAAGAAAGAAAGAAAGAAAGAGAGAAAGAAAGAAAGAAAGAAAGGAAGAGAGAAAGAAAGAAAGAAAGAAAGAAGAAGAAAGAAAGAAAGAAAGAAAGAAAGAAAGAAAGAAAGAAAGAAAGAAAGAAAGAAAGAAAGAAAGAAAGAAAGAAAGAAAGGAATAAATTACTCATTAGCATACATACAAGCGCAGCCATATACGGATACAAAAGAAAGCTATGCAGCTTTCAGAGAAACTCAGCTCTGTAGTCGCAGAAAAATTTGCCCTGCTGTGGGGTTCGAACCCGGGACCAACGCCTCACTGGAGCAGCCGCGCTGCCAGCTGAGTTAAACCAGAACGGCTCGCATAAGGTATATGGCGAGAACGGCTTAATGAACAACTCGAAGTGGGAACGGTGTTGGTCCACTCTTTAGGGGTATCTCCAAAGCCGGAGTAGACTTGTAGTAAGGGAGTAATTACTCATTGGCATTAATTCTTGCTCATTAGCATCAACTCCAGCTCTGGCGATACCCCTAAACATTGGACCAATGAAAGGCGATTCTTGTTCCGCCTGTTCCGTTCATTGTACCTAAAGGCTCACCGCTCAGGAACGTTGCAGATTTTAACGGGGCAAACACCAGGCATCGTCATCCACATCATCGACTGGGTGTGCGGCAGTCATCCGTGCTCCCGTGACCTGTGTGGATGCCTGAAGAGGCAATAGCAAAGGCGGCTGACAAACACAAATGTATAGTGCCTGATGTGAACAAGTACGCCATGCAAGCCGCAGAAGCCGTTCGCTCTCCGTTTCTAAGAGTCTGACGTGCGATAGTGTTAACAGGTTTGCGAGCAGCAGAAAGCGATCGCAATTTGATATTGCGATCTATGTTTCCGACATTTAATTTAGGATGCCTTTAAGCTGATTACATTGCTTAATGGGCACGCAGCAATCCATTAGCCATATAAAGCACTGCTTAGCTGTACACTAAAAAAATAAAATCAATTATGGCTGTATGTTTTGTGCAATAAAGTGTGTAAGACATTTTTGCTTTCGATCCCGCTCTTCAGTTGTCATTTTTTAGAAACCGCGGAAACAAGACACACAAAAAAAAATAAATACTTGGCGGTTCCATCCGCAACTGAGTAAACTGTTGTGCTTGGCGAATCATATATGTCATTTTCATCATGATGAATATCAAGAATTCAGCGTTCACAAGCAGCCCGTTCTGTTTGATTACGGGATAAAACCAAGCCAAGCAGGTGGGCCTCCGCAAAGATAAATACAGACTTATTAGGCCTTTTGTAATGACATCTCTTATTACTTCATCAGTCGTGGTGAGACCATGGGAAATATTAACGGTTTCATGAAATCTTTCCTTTTTGACACACTCAGGGAAAAAAAAAGAGTTATCTGAAGTCTCGTTTCCAGAGACAAATAAACAATGCACGAGACGGTCTTCGGTGGCCCTTTAGGCGGCATTTTGCATCTGAGACAACGAGCGACCACACACCGAGGACATGTTCCGTGGTCTGGCCTAACTGTTTTTGTTAAAGATCGCACTTTAAACTGCGGCGGCCTTGCGCGGAAAGTTGTTTGGCCCCCCACGCATTGCAAAAATTGGAGACATTTGCCTGATCGCCTGTCACCTTCCACCTTAGTCTGCTTTCGACTTGAGAAAGGCGTCTCCGATTCGTCGCGTGAAGCGGCACAGATCGCTATAATTTCTGAGCTCATCCCTGAGACGTCTTTCGACTTTTGTCCTCGTTTGCCGTCACGTAAGGTGCGCGTGCAAGGAAGGAGCCGTTTTTTCCCCACCGTAATAGTCGCACTTATTGTTATGGACGCCTATAACATGAGAAGCTTTCAAGGTTGCGAATCATGGGTGGCTCAAAAGGTGCCCCTCATCAGAGCGTGACCCGGACAGGATTGTCCTTCGTGCGAGCGATGAACATAGTATAGGAATTAACGCAGTTCTCGTCGTCCATTGCGGCCCTACTTTAAAAACGAATTATATGTAATGAACCCTAGCACACAGAACGTGCTCACGAAACGCGAAGCGATATCTAGTCTTCACCGGGTATGGCATTATGCATTGCGAAATCTGAAGTAACCTTCAGAATTTGTTTTTAACGGCGACATCAGCAGATGAAGGACTTGTTTCTGGGTAATCGGAGCCGTGCTCGACGTACGACAGTATAAAAAATTCAGGGGGGGCACTTTGTTGACCTAAACTGCGGTGAGGCGAAAGCCTTTTAAGCGCGGTGTTGCTGCTTGTGTCACTGATGTGTAGTTATGATGTTAATTAAGTACACAATTTTTTGTGAATCTTAAATGCTGGAGACACTGGAGGGCATTTGGGCGGCATCCGTCTGATTCGACGCCTTTCTGCAAGCACTCTCCAGCGTCCTAGACAAGGAGAACTACGTATGCGTTGGCAGGAAGTAGCGTATTAGCCCGCTCGGCTGCTGAACGGAAGCATGGTGGTTCGAATCTCATCGTGCACAAAGATTTTTTTTCTGGTCTGACTAGAGAAGCGTGACACCTCTGCTGACAACCTTCTGTCGACGACGATGCGGAATTAAAGGCTTTCGCCTTGAAAGGTGCCAGGATGATTGGTTCATGTCGCTAAAAGGTGAATTAAGGCAAATTAACAGCGCGAATGAAGGTCCTGACGCGAAGAAAGACAACAAACATGACATCGCCTAACCTACATGTCGTTATCTCTGTTCGTTTCTGTCTTTCAGTCCAGCTGTTGAGCTGTTAATTAATGAAAGTGAGACGCAAAGGGATGCAGCAGACAGGTCAGGCTATGTCACGTCTGTTGTCTCGTGGTTTCTGACCTTCATTTGCGCTGTTAATTCACCTTCGAATTAAACGTACCGTTATGAAGTGTCGCACCATGACTGCCTTTACACCTATGGGAACAGAGGGATAAAACTGTGGAATTAAGGCAAATTAACAGCGCGAATGAAGGTTCGACGCGAAGAAAGACAACAAACATGACATCGCCTAACCTACATGTCGTTATCTCTGTTCGTTTCTGTCTTTCAGTCGAGGTGTTGAGCTGTTAATTAATGAAAGTGAGACGCAAAGTAATGCAGCAGACAGGTCAGGCGATGTCACGTCTGTTGTCTCGTGGTTTCTGACCTTCATTTGCGCTGTTAATTCACCTTCGAATTAAACGTACCGTTATAAAGTGTCGCACCATGACTGCCTTTACACCTATGGGAACAGAGGGATAAAACTGTGGAATTAAGGCAAATTAACAGCGCGAATGAAGGTTCGACGCGAAGAAAGACAACAAACATGACGTCGCCTAACCTACATGTCGTTATCTCTGTTCGTTTCTGTCTTTCAGTCGAGGTGTTGAGCTGTTAATTAATGAAAGTGAGACGCAAAGGGATGCAGCAGACAGGTCAGGCTATGTCACGTCTGTTGTCTCGTGGTTTCTGACCTTCATTTGCGCTGTTAATTCACCTTCGAATTAAACGTACCGTTATGAAGTGTCGCACCGTGACTGCCTTTACACCTATGGGAACAGAGGGATAAAACTGTGGAATTAAGGCAAATTAACAGCGCGAATGAAGGTTCGACGCGAAGAAAGACAACAAACATGACGTCGCCTAACCTACATGTCGTTATCTCTGTTCGTTTCTGTCTTTCAGTCGAGGTGTTGAGCTGTTAATTAATGAAAGTGAGACGCAAAGGGATGCAGCAGACAGGTCAGGCTATGTCACGTCTGTTGTCTCGTGGTTTCTGACCTTCATTTGCGCTGTTAATTCACCTTCGAATTAAACGTACCGTTATGAAGTGTCGCACCGTGACTGCCTTTACTCCTATGACAACAGAGGGATAAAACTGTGGATGTCGTTTTGACTTTGGAGACAAAATAGTTGCTCATAATTCTCGAGTGAAAGTTCAGCATGACACACGCTGGCCAAGCAGAGCAGAATCAAGCGAGGAAAACGTTGCGAAACGCGCGAATGTCGTGACACGCTGTCTTCTCGGAAGTATCCATCTCTGCAGCGCTTCCACTCTACTGTCCATCAGACGCCTGGGCGTCGACGGGTGCGTCTCACGCAAGGTGTCAGGGAGCGTGAGACCCGTTACGTAATGACGACGACGCCTTGTCGTGCCAACTAGAGTTCGCCACTCCTTGTCATCAGTCCAGATACTAAGTGACCGGAGACAGTATGCTACCCAGAGCACCAATTTCTCAAGGCGAGTCCTTGTTGAGTCTGTCTTAACTGGCCGCCCTCTTTACTTGACGAGTAGAATTATTTTTCGTTACGCCGAGGACGACAAATTGTGGTCACGTCACGGAGAATGAATAGCCGGGAGCTAATGGGCTCTTGAGAGCATCCGTCAACGCCCAGCAATCAGGGATCTCCGAAGTTCGTCATTATTCATCTAGCGCGTGACGAAATACGGTGTCAAGAGTGATGAAAGTGAGAAGATGACCTGCACGTGCGCAAGGGTGCTGCAGATGTTGAGTATAGAGCGTCCACAAATTGAAAAACCTGTAACAACTACTTTTCTTGCATTCGAGATTACATGGCTGTATAGCTTGGTTGATGCCGAGTTTAAAGTCTAACCTTACTAAGTTGCCATCTATTGTTCCGGCGGTTTAACGAGCAGTAACTATTAGTCTGCTGTCGTCACCGACGTTTCCGGGAACGGCCCCTTGTACAGTGCTATGAATTGGGAAAAACAAAAAAAGGAATTGTTCTTTGCTTGGAGGTAACTTCTTCGAGACGAGATTAACGCAAACGGCATTGCGCTGATAAACGTTCCTTCGTATCATTTGCAGCTTTAAAACACCGCAAATGCGTTCCGTTGCTCCAAAGTCGCTCTAAGGTTATCCTGTATGCCAGTTACGCCGACAGTGATGGCTACTGCCGCTCTGCATAGATAGTCAGGCTTTTGGAATGAGTTACTCCTGGTCTTTTGTTCTTTCCTGTCAGTCGTCACGTAGCAGCGTCGGCGCGTCGACAGCCGTGAGCCGTCTCGAACCACAGCACCGGTTTTCTGCTCTTCGAACTGGCGGAACTGTGCGATTATACAGCGTTTCATTCGCAATGTGTTTCGTCCGAACACCTGCACGGTTGTCACAGTGATGACGCCAGAGCGCACTACTCCTCAAAGACGCATGTATACTTCGACACTCTCCGCTTAAATATCTCGCTGGTGCTGCCATTTCATTAGCCATCCATGACGCGCTTACACCTCGGGCCTACAAGCTGTAGGAAGCGCTAAATACTCTCGGGCTGCGTGAGTAGACCGCGGCGTATATCCCCCCTCGTCCATACCCACCCCTCCCGTCGAGTGAGTGCCCCTTTTCACGCAGGAGGGCGTGGACGTCCGGTCCGTTGATACCCGTGCGAAATCGAGCAGTCGCCCGGTCTCTATCGGAGCAGCGCTCCGCGTAACGGCCCGAAACGAACGCTCGCCTTCGCACAGGCAATTTCCGGCTCGTCCTGCTAGAGGGCTCTTGGATACACTTCTCAGCTCGTGAGCGATGACCCCAGCCAGGCACCCTACCGCAGCTCACGCCTTTTCCTGCCGGACGACGCGCTTTCACGAATGGCATTACTGTGCCTGCGAACAACGGCGAACAACGCGATCGTATATGCAGGGGGTAGCAGCGGCAGCGCTATATGTGGGATGAGTCGGCAACACCGTATACAGAATGCTGGCCGCCATCGCTCCCGTGGTTGATCATGCTGCCGCTGGTGGGAATAAATGCCAGCGTTTTAAATGGAGCTGAAAATATTAACCGGCGAAGGGCAGTGAAAACCGGTTCGAACGTAACCGTTCTCCGCCCTCGCAAGGGGTGCTTTTATTTCAGCGCGACGAGTGAAGGTTTAAAAGGAGCGCGGAAAGAAAATGAAGACGCCACTCCCCCGAGGAGGAACGCTTTGGTTCAGGGCGACATCAGAACTTCTCGGTCGTATCATAATGGGTCCTCTCTAAGACTACCACTTAGTCATCATCATCATCATCATCAGCCTGACTACACCCACTGCAGGGCAAAGGCCTCTCCCATGTCTCTCCAATTAACCCTGTCCTTTGTCAGTTGCCGCCACTGTATCCCCCCAAACTTCTTAATCTCATCCGTCCACCTAACTTTCTGCCGTCCCCTGCTACGTTTGCTTTCTCTTGGAATCCACTCCGTTACCCTTAAGGGCCAGCGGTTATCCTGCCTTCGCATTACATGCCCTGCCCAAGCCCATTTCTTCCTCTTGATTTCAACTAAGATTTCATTAACCCGCGTTTGTTCCCTCACCCACTGCGCCCTCTTCCGATTTCTTAACGTTACACCTATCATTTTCCTTTCCATAGCTCGCTGCGTTGTTCTTAACTTAAGCTGAACCCTCTTTGTTAGCCTCCACGTTTACGCCCCATAGGTGAGTACCGGTAGGATACAGCTGTTGTATACTTTTCTCTTCAGGGATATTGGTAAGCTACCATTCATGATCTGAGAGAACCTGCCATATGCGCTCCACCCCATTCTTATTCTTCTAGTTATTTCCCTCTCATAGTCATTTCCCACTTAGTACCGCTGCTCAGAGGCCTTTGAAGTCAGAAGCACGCCTGAATACTTATATAATTCAGTTACTTGTATACACCCAGAAATACTTTTTGTATATTCATCCTTGGCAGCTCGGGATGGTCACTGCATAGGGGACCCCCTCCAAGGCGAGGAATGAAATGGAAATTACTTGAAAAGAACGTCATGATGGATATAGCTGGTTTCCTTGCAAGGGCCTGGTGAACGCAACGCAATAAACACAGAGCGACGAGGACAGGGGCAGATTTTAGGGGAAGGCAGGGGAAAGGGAACTGGAATGTGCTCTGCACAGGCACAATGCACTGGCCTCAATTTTTCTGTGAAGAAATTTTGAGAAATGCATGTGCAGATAGAAGCGCCCTGATTGCGGACGCATCATGTCCGTTACAAGACGGATGCTTGCTATGGATGGTATACGTACTACCTCCGAATTAGAAACTTGTAAAGACGCTCGCAACTTACACCCCTTCATCTTCTCTTAATGTAGTTTTGCCACACTTTAAGCAACTGCCTTATTGCAGCATTTCTTCCATGGTTCGTTTAACACATGAATTTCCGTAGTACATGTGCTTCTTTCTGAAAGCCTCATGCATCAGGGTCGTAATAGTGGACTCCTTAGCAGTAAATATAAGGAAATCATTCTGTGGCAGTGAGTACCTGCAATCCACTCTTGTCTTTCACTAGGGCTCCTTTTTTTTATTTCCTTTATGTGCAGGGGCCGTCAAAAGTTCCCAAGACATGTGCTTTTGAGATGTGTAGCGGCGCACTAACTACAAAAAGAAACAAAAAAATCCCTGTGGGGGACAGAAGTCTCTTTCTCACCTCTGAGAAACCAGGTAACTTCATAGACCTCTTAAGTGCTAGAATATACTTCTAAAAAGCCGTCCTCGGGGCATGGGAACCGTTGACGCACCCTGTATATTGTTTCGCGTCTATGCCTGGTCTCATTTTCTTAATCCGTGCTGAGATTCTTGGCCCGGAGACCCGACACGCCCCAACGTTAGCGGACTTAGCGTCCGCTTCCGAACTGTTAGGCGCAGTGGTAGAGATGGAACCATTGTATGTTAAGCAGCAAGTCCAGTGCGCGCTGGTATTCCTTCGCCTGTCTGTTGCGCAACCTACGCAAGGCGATGTACTTTCTTATAAGTACTTGCATACTTACAGCACGACTGAGTTTCCGCATAGCGCACACTGTGCCCTACTGCGCTAACTATACCCATCAATGGCGCATCAGTTAGAACCGCATGTGCATGAAAGATAAACGTTTCAGCGCATCCATATGCAACAACATACCTGTGGCTGCATAGAAGCCGTCGCATGAGCGACACGAAAGTGCCTAAAAGAATCATTCGCTTGGCGGTTAAGGGCCTTTCAATTCAAGAACAGCTCTTGGCGTTCTTGCTACTGTCATCCACGTTTAACGCCGTATTCGCGCAGAAGCAAACCTCTGTCTCGGGAACGGAGGAAGCTCTTAGGAGCAGCTGCACCCTATTTCACGTATGCCGGAGGGAGGAGCTACCGAGGGGCACGCAGACTCTGGTGCACCACCGCCTAGCGTCCAATACTGCACTGCAACCAAAACTTGCAGCACAAGCTTTTCAGTGGCGACCCCGACGAAGGGATGAGCCGTCGTTGCCGTAGCTGGAAACCGCTGCCGACATCGTCTGGGAGCGCCAGGAATATTCGGAGCTACGCAGAAAGAAGCTCAAGGAACTCCGTATGGTGAATGGGTCCTTCCAGCAACACACGACAGCGCGATATCACTCTGCTCTGGGCAATGCTCAGGGAATTTGCTGCAGAAGGCCCGAGCAACATGCTTTATGTCAGTCGGCCGCGGCCATATCAACATTCTCCTAAGCCGCCATGTTAGCGGTGCGGTCAGACTCTCACACTGATGCTTTGAGCAGAGTGCACGTGAAGTAAATTCAATAAAGAAGGTATTCCAATCAGTCTGTGCAATATGTACGATATATATATGGAGCATGTATTTGTTATAACGAGAATATTATTGCAGTAGCTATAAAGGAAAAAAAAGTGACGTTTGATGCTGTAATGCATTTTGAAAATCAGACGCTCCCACCAACACCGCATGAACGTATTTTGAACCAGTGAAAAAACGGAACAAAAATGTATACACAAAGAGTTCGCAAGAGGTGAAACAAGGAGATTATACACAATACACCACTTGGCCTGTTCAAGTGCCTCTTGCTCAGAAACGCGAGTATGCTGCGACAGGCTGCTCTAAGTCGAGTATCAGTAATCCTTGCGTCTCCGCGAGTATACTTTGAGCGTTATATTTTTCTTTGTGATTTCCGGCCAAACTGCATATCCGATAAAGAATCCGTCTCCGCGTTTCGGCGAACGAACGGTCATGTGAAGAGTTTTCACATTTCCTCGCATCAAGGCGGAGGGAACAAGGTACCAAACTCTCCACTCTCGCCTGTTCGTATGTAGAGCGCAGAATCAGTAATGATCACCCCTCATCGTCCAAGCATTTGACGCCTTCAGCGCTCTTCCTAAATTGAGATCACGCCGTCACAGCATCGAGAGTGTGCGATCGTGTTAAACGCCCTTCGAGGAAGAAGCCGTCTTCGTCCTCAGTTGCGTCACCCGCGAAGCCCAGGCGAGGAGCTCGCGCATACGCGTGTCTCTAATCGCCGCCGACCAACACTTCGGACGGCTTCCTCCTACACAGATGGCAACTATAGCTCACTGGACTGGAGCAGCACAGACTCACCCTCTGCGCTGTCAGAAACCTGCCCGCGAAGACCGCCGAGGAGTAAACAACTTAAAACAAGAAAACGGTAAAAAACAAAGCAGTGAACGCGAGCGCCCAACACAGAAACAAAGGCTGAGCGGAACAGCCGCTGGGGCTGAGGCGTTCTTCCACGCGCGCACACCGTCGAGACCTCCGCACCAACTCTTGAGGATGGACACCGCAGTGCGGAATAAACCCGGCCTTTCAGGCCACGGGAATCCTGTGGCATCGGAGCTGAACACGGTTTCGTCACGGAAACCGGATGAAAGGCTTCACTCAGGAAGTGTAGAAGCCGCTACTTTTGTGGTCGACGCTTCAGCTGTGTGCCAAGACGAATATACTACATATATACAGACGCTCTAGTGATGAGGACAGTGACACGTTTATCAGTTTGAATATCATCAATATACTCCAGCTTCCGGCACGGGAGAGCACGCGTTTTACCACCTCTTCCTGTCGTGCTGTCGTGAGTAGACATATGAGAAGCTCCGATGTGGCGGGTCTCTACACGCTTTCATAAAGTGTTTACACGTGATGTACACGTATATCTCTATTGGAAGTAAGATGAAACTAATGACTGCTTACGCTCGCCTGTATTGGTACCCTGAAGACGGGCCTCAGCGCAGTCGTGAGTCGTGTGTCGCAGGAACAAGGTATACGAGCGTTGGCAGACGCCGTCACGAATCGGGAGCAAATACTGACAGCTAAGGCGGACGCACTGTATAAAGCAGATTGATCCATACAGTATTTACATTGTATATGTTGTTCTACTCTATGCAGACAGGTGAGTCGAAGCAGACCGCAACGCCCTGTTTATTTTAGGCATTAGCGCACGTAATGCCTATCAATAGGAGGAATCTGTGAGCGTCATGCACTACCGGATGAAGCTGCAGTGGCGGGAGCGTTGCTCATTTCACGTTTCCGCCCCAGTTACAGTCTGTGAAACATAACCTTCCCTTAACACTCTATAAATCCGAGCAATTTAAGAGCCCCAACATTGACCAACTGCAGCAGCATTTTCTGTCCCTTTATAATTTAGTGATTGTTATTTATTTCCTGTTGTTATGTATCCAGATTTTGTATTTTTTGTACCTTATATCTAAGTTTTACTTCTCACATGTTACATATGTCCTTGTTACAATGAATTTTTCACCTGTTCACGTATGTGCTATGAATTTATGTATTCGATCGTTACTGTACTCTATATTTACTTTACAACACCTTGTATAGTATGCCCTGCCTTATTGTGTACTGGGCTCTGGGGCTTCTCAAGCTGACATGACAGCTTTTAGCCCAGGTGACCCATCAGAAGTTTCTGAATAATAAAGAACTGAACTGAGAGCCCAGTCCTACTGGCCGAAGTGTTACATGACTCTATGCAAGGCATTGTTTACCCGCTAGGCAACCGGGCAGTTAGCACGGAGTCTTCCCGCCTTTTAAATTCCTTCACGGTGCTCAGCTGGTACTCATATATGGTGATGGTGGCAGTTATAGAATTTATTGTGGGTGCTTTTGAGCGTGGTGATTGAGTATGCTTGATCCCAGAAGTGTCCCGCAAATTCTCCTTCTATAATTTAAGCGTCGCTGTGGTGGAGCAGTTTCCCGCAGAATTATTTAACTCAAGACAACTTCAACCTCATCTTCGGTAAAGGTCACGTCGATAACAACATCTTTCCTTAACTTTCAGAGCACGCTAATGAGCAGAGGTACGCGAACTCATAGCTGGAATGCAGACGATTGTATTAAGGCTATCATTTCTGCATTATTTTCCACATTACACATCATACGTGTGTAATCCATGACGGGAGTTTATCGGCCACGGAACGAGAACATCGCGCCTACATAGCAGTTAAACGGTTAACGACGTCTGACGCTTGTAAACAGGCGCGTTCGCAAGTAAATCCAGTGGCCTTGCGATGAAGGAATGCCTGAAGTAAATAGAGCAGTCACTTGCGTGCGCCAATTTTGAGTACCCAGTCGGGCGGCCTTAGTCAACGATGAACAAATTTTTATGGCCAACCGCATTTATCCCGTGCCTCCAGGCCTTCGTTTCATCTGGGAACGTTGGCGCGTAATCGATAAATTAGGTAGCGCCTTCGTTGTATACATTTCTTAAACACCGACAAAATGGGTCTAAGTCGTAAACAGGCAGCACCAGACATTAGTGGCAAGGCTGACACATTTGAGCTTACCATGTCTACCTATACTCCGTTTCGTACGTAATGTGCAAAGCTGCTGAAGCTATAGCATAGACTCTTCGCTCTTCCTAAGAAAAAAAAAAGTAAGAAAAAATTCACAAGGGCATCTAATTGCCTTATATATGTTGGCATTGCGATAGCATTAGAAACTGTTGATGCCTTTGCCGGAAGTGAAGCCACTTCTGGTCAGCTGACGTCACTTCCCTTCAGTCAGTGGGCGAATTGCATGACCCACGACGCATTTTTTTTTTCTCAATGATGCTTTTAATGCTATTGCGTTAAAAAAGTTCGCGATGAGTGCCAACTATAGGGTGCAGTGTGGCTACTGCTGTCACTTTATCCTGGGTAAGGCAAAATGTCGAAAAGTTCTTTATTTAGTAAACAAACAAACAAACAGACAAACAAACAGTGGGAGTGTGTTTTTCCAGTGTCGACGGCAACTGTATACACAACGCCGAACACACCTAGAATATCCGTGTTCACTGCAATGAGCAGTTCTCCAAGCCTCCTTTCACCGAGAATAGGAAAACGTCATTAGATGTCTGCGCTTGCTGGCCTCATTGAATACCTTCACGTCACGGAGGACCCAGCTGTTGCTTTATCGCATTCACTGAGACGACGAAACGAATAGTAGCTGTCCTTAAGCGAGACACGTTCACTGCCGTTCAACGACTGTCGGATGTATTACACCTCTCATATCTTCTACTGTTCACCACCACCCCACGACGTGACCTCTACACACTATAGGCTCCTGTAGAGGGACCAATCACAAGCATTATGAAAATACCAGGCGCTAACAAACAACGACACAGAGGGGACACAGCGCTGTGTCCCCTCTGTGTCGTTGTTTGTTAGCGCCCGAATTTTTCATAATGAATATATACCGACTAGCTCAGCTTTCTGCCCTGTACCAATCACAAGGTCAAAGAGGGTCAAAAGTTTACTAAGCATTCAATTTAAAGTTCGTATGGACTCAGCGAACGACTCGATTCACATCGCCGCCACCGCAGCTGTGAACAACCACCTCTTTTTCTCGTTTTAAGAACGTATGCGCACCCGATCCGGTGCAAGCCCAATTTGACTTGTGCTCATATAAGGCAGTAATATGTGATTCGGTACATTAAGGTGATACTTGCTGTGATGAGGCGTGCTAATGATGCGTGCTGTGGTGATGTGTGCTGTGATAAAAGCCCGAAGGGTTGTAAATAATTCCCGCAGTTTCTTTATTAGCGCCTGATCATTTGGTATCCTTGCATCGGCCATTATCATTGAGCATGTATTTAGGCTACTAATGTGAGGCAAACTCTGTGCGCAAAGCACAGCAGGCAAAGCACAGTTTAGGCCAAGGTTAGGCCCCTCTTTACAGTGCATGCTCGGTGACAATAAAAGCAGACTTAAAATAGTTACTTTTCTTAAGTTACTTAATGCCCTTACTGCTGCTTTGCTTTATAGGTGGGATGCCCGCAGTTCCTGTAGATTCTAAGCGCTGCAAATACGTTATGAAATGCTAAGATAGCCAACTGTTTTAAAAAAATCTTTTTCCAGCAGTTGGGCTAAAAGCACGCAAGTTATGAAAAGTAAAGGAAAGTACAATCCCGCGCTTCGAATCCTAGGCATTCAGGCACACCTAGTGTTCGTACAAAACTCTGCCCTTTTGCGAACGTCACGATCGAAGCCAAGAGAAAACTGCTTGACAAGCATGCATCACCGGGGCCTTCAAACTCCCCCCAAAAAAGCACCGCTTTGCATCTTCTCGTGTATGCTAATGTCGCTGGAGCCCGGTTCGACTCACTTCTAGCTATGTTCAGTGCTGAGCAAAGGGTGGTGAAAGAAAGGATGCCCTTTTCTTATTATTCCGAGCAAACCTTCTCCACAACAAAGCCACGCATCCGAAGCGACCGTACACAGATAAGACTCGGGATGCACGAACCACTCGTTCTATGGGGCAGGGCAGCCTCCGATATGCCGCGGACCCTTCAGGCTCCGTTTCGCAGCTTCGCGGCACGCCTTACGAAAGAGCCCGACGTCTCGGGGCGGCTCTAAATTTGGATACAATGTTCGCAACCCGAAAAGAAGCCCACGCGTCGTTTACGTATACGGTTTCGACTTTCCTTTCATCCGCGTTCGTTTCTTACGCTCCATGTGCGCCAATGGAGCTACGTGAGAAAGACGTTCAGTTCCGTGCAGCGTTTTCTTTGGTTTTCCCGACAATGGGCCGCTTGTCAGCGGCCTTAGTTCCACAAAGAAGCAACTTCGTTGAAGGTGGTCGGAAGCCCGCCGCAGTAACTCTGTGTCTAAGGCGCGTTGCGCTGCTGGGGGCAAGTTCGCCGGTTCTATCCCCAGAACGCAGTTTTAACTCAGAACGAAAAAAGAAAAAAAACGTGTGCTGAGCTACATGTGCAAGTCGAAGAAGCCAATGAAGTCGACGTTAATCCGGCAACATTTAGCCAACCTCATGAAGTCGAAGTTAATCCGGAGCTCTTTAGCCAACCCTAGGAAATCGAAGTTGATCCGGAGCTCTTTAGCCAACCCCAGGAGGTCGAAGTTAATCTGGCGCCTTTTGGCCAACCCCATGAAGTTGAAGTTAATCCGGAGCCCTTCAGCCAGCCCCTTGATGTCGATGTTAATCCGGAGCCCTTTAGCCAACCCCATAAAGTCGAAGTTAGTCCGGATTCCTTTAGCCAACCCCATGAAGTCGAAGTTAGTCCGGAGCCCTTTAGCCAACCCCAGGAGGTCGAAGTTAATCCGGAGCCCATTAGCCAAACCCAGGAAGTCGAAGTTAATCCGGAGCTCTTTAGCCAACCCTAGGAAATCGAAGTTGATCCGGAGCTCTTTAGCCAACCCCAGGAGGTCGAAGTTAATCTGGCGCCTTTTGGCCAACCCCATGAAGTTGAAGTTAATCCGGAGCCCTTCAGCCAGCCCCTTGATGTCGATGTTAATCCGGAGCCCTTTAGCCAACCCCAGGAGGTCGAAGTTAATCCGGAGCCCATTAGCCAAACCCAGGAAGTCGAAGTTAATCCGGAGCCCTCTGGCCAACCTACAAAAAACTTGGAAAGCCGGACGTTCGTGTAATTTTTGTACACTACTAGCGCGGGTGGCGCGTCGCACTTACCCTGCACGCATATTTTTGTTCAACTGGATCTCGCCTTTCACGAAATAATCCAGCTCGACAAAGGCGATTCGCGCCACTTCGGTGGCTCGCCACACTCTCACGGTGATGTCGGGAAGACCGAGAGCTCTATCCGCATATACGTCACGGGGCAGAATCGTTTCTCGGTGCTCGATATAGGGTCATTATCGATTGGTCTTCGCACAGATTACACTACTGACACCGTGTGGCTAAAAGAAGTCGCCCTTTTTTACTCGGAAGCGCCGAGGAGCCAGCGTGAACCGTAAGCGAACCGCCATGACGTCTCACTCACGCAGTTTTCCGGGGCGTTTCAGAGAGGATAGGCCATCGTGCGTGTATTTCAGCGCACAACACGGAGCTGTCACAATCGACCGAAACAATTCTTTCTCAACGATGGCGGTTCCTGCGTCGTCGTCTGAATGCGACGAAAAGCATGTGTATTTTCGATAGGGAGGCCGCTATTGAGAGCCGGGTTTCGGACAGACTCAGAAGGATTGGAAATGGTCTTTCCGTGTTCTTGGCCTGCTCATGCTTTCGTACGTTTTTTTTTTCTGGGGGGAAGGGGGGGGGGGGGGGGGCACGAATTACAAGCCTAGAGGGAAAAAAAATTCAGTGGTGGCCGCATTTATATACCTTAGGGTTGTGCGGTGGATTCAAATAGAAGGGCCGCCGCGCTGGCTCAGTGATTATGGTGCTCGGCTGCTGATCCGAAAGACGCGGGTTCGATCCCGGCCGCGGCGGTTGAATTTCTTTGGAGGAGAAATTCTAGAGGCCCGTGTACTGCGCGATGTCAGTGCACGTTAAAGAACCCCAGGCGGTCGAAATTTCCGGAGCCCTCCACTACGGCGTCTCTCATAGCCTTAGTCGCTTTGGGACGTTAAACCCCATAAACCAACCAACCATCAAATAGAAGGTAAACGCAGGCATCCATGGCAGGTAATCAGTTTGGTACATGAAATTACGCAGTTTGCGCAAACAGGATGATCGCATCTGTTGACGCAGAGAGTTAATTTGAGGTCAGTGGGAGAAAGCTTTTTTTCGTGCAATGTGTAAGTGGGAGGATGATGGTGACGACGTGTTGGAACTTTGGTGCATAACTAAGAGTCTCGAGCGGTCGGAATAAATCTGTAACTTGCGCTATGGCGTGATTCATAGAACGCAGTGTAGCTCTGGAAAGTAAAAAAAAGAAAAGAAAATGCATCACTTACGAACCAGAAACGCAGCTGAAGGCGGCAGACGCGCCGGTTTTGTCTCCTATACCATTCTGCTCACACGTTTTTTTTCATCACCGGATGCTACGCCACAGTATCCTGTTACCCGGAGGTGAAGTATTCCAAACAGAGGGTGTGCGGTTCAGTATAGTGCGGGAGGCTGGCCAGTTGACAGCTGGTGCTTCGGGACAAATCTGTGCACGTTCAAGCTCTCTCACTCTGGGTTTGGACGTGGACATTCAAGAGCCAGAACAATCTCCCGGAATCGCAGCCGTACAGTGCATGCGCAGCTTCTGAGAAAAGCGGGCGGCGTTAGAGAAATTATTCTCCGTTGCACAGTTCGCTAACACGGAAGTACAGCCTACATCCGCCGAATACAGATCATGCCTGGGGCTGAACTCTGAACGCTGCTAGTGCGCTAGAAGCCACGTGATTGGTGGGCACTGTTGCTAACCTAACTACGCAGCGCTCTCGTGATATCGCCAAAATGGCAGGTGCGAGCCGATAATGTCTTTATTGCACGTGAGTTGAGTTGAGGTTGTTGCAACGTGCAGGTGGGATTCGTCTTGCGGATTCTGCCGGCAATTGCACCACCGTAGCGACAATTAAATGTTAAATAAGTAACACAAATCAGGCACATACCTGCGACCTGGCTTCACTATACCGCTATACATATAATCGCCCTTAATAGTCAATAGTCATCTCCTGCTGTCACCATCTGAAGTACAGATCTGAGTCTTCGAGGCGTTCTGGTATTCCAGCTCTTAATTTGTCGGCACGAACTTTTCCCTTTAAACTCTTTTTTCCACTCTATGGTCCACAATTTGCGTGATTAGAGTGGAGGAAGCTACGGTACAAGCTCACCAGGGGTCAAATTCAGAACTGTATACTCCTTCTTGAGAACAGCTTGTGATTAGTCGTCGCTTTTGCATACCGTAGCCGATTTTTTCTATCTACGGTCGATTCCTGGCGCTAGTTCATGCTTACAGAAAGTACGCAGTTCTTTGAAGGCAGCGGCCAGCTGTACTCGACTCGCAGAATGCCTTAGCCCCGAATTCCAAGGCTCATTCAGCGTCCACTAAATCTAGATCACTGGAACGACGCCGGACTCGTCAGCTAAACAATAAACGAAGCTTTAACTCTACGCGCTTCGCGACTGATTTTACAGCGTGTTCGCGTGTTTTTAACGCAGGCTACCACATTGTTACCTCCGCTGTGGCGAACGTGCCTCTATTTTTTATGACTCTTTCGCGTGGCCAGCGCCCGTGCAGAAGCGGGCCGTGCTCAGCGTCAGTACATAAACCCGGACGTTGGAGAACAACCGTCAAGTTCCGATAAAACATCTAATTGCACTAAAGCAGCCATTACTCGTACACTCGTGCAGGCCGCCGAGAATGGGGCACATGTGGTTTCTTTTCGCTTTTGTTGTTTATGCGAGTAGGCTCTTATGTTCAACCCTTATGAAAACAATCACATGTGCTCCGTTCGAGAAGCCTGTAGGGGGTGATATGCATCGATGCCAGTCTTCCGTGCGATGTTGGTGCGCGCTTAAAAATAAAAACAATGCGGTGGAAATTAACCGAAATTTTCCAGGAACGTTGCGCGTATGAAGAGCACGTTCGAAATGTTAAGCCATTGTACCATATCACCGTGCCACACAAGCGTCGTAATCTGTTCCCTTTGTCAGCTACCGGAATTTTCGAAAACGTCTCTACGTCGCCATACCGTGTGACAGAGTGTAGATTGAGGCTGATAGAAGGGAGCTGATGGAGTGCACCACCACATGTAAAGTGAAAACGAAAAATCAATGGGTTGTAGAGTAAATCGACCTAGTACAGAAAAGAAAAAAAAAGACAAATACAAAAATGAAATGGGGTGGGGGGTGAGTTAAAAAGAGGCAAAAAAGGAAGATATAGAAGTTTTGCAATGTCTCTATTTCTGTTGTGTTCTCTCTCTTTCTTCTTAAGGAAGTTGCCTGGAATAAGAAGTAGAGTAGATATTCTTGGTAATCAAATTTTCCAGGGGCCGTATTCTGTAAGCTGCCTACTCTCTATTGCCCATTTCGCGTCCATTCGGTCTTCTGTCAGTGGTCACTCAAAGACACCCGCGACTTTCAAGCGTCTGTGGAAAGCGACCCGGCTACTGGGCAGTTGGCAACCGGATCTCACCACTTGAAAGCCGTGGGTATATCTGAGTGACCACTGACAGAGGACCGAATGGCCGCGAAATGGACAATGGACAGTAGACAGCTTACAGAATACGGCCCCTGGTATCCGAATGAGAGGTGTCGTGACAGTAGTTGATCATCATCGATGGAAAAATAGTTTCGTGTAGCACATGTGCCAAGGTTCTTGCTTGGACGTGAAATCCAGATAGGTTGATATGCTTGCTTTTTTTCTCCGAAATTCTTGGATTGTTAGCAGTTGGTTCATTCCGTGTTGCCATCTAGTAAACACCGCCCCGAACGGAGTTCTGTACTGCTTGTTCGTGCATACCGCTGCTGCTAAATGCGAAAGTCAAAAACGGCCCCAGCAGGGGAATCATCATGTACAGGGTTGGTCAAAAGTACCCAGACCGCAGGGTCTACTTCTAAGCGGTGTACTCGATCACTCACGGCGCCTGTGAAGCTACCACTACCCTCAGGGGCAATGATGAGGCTCCTCCTCACTCTCACGGTACCTTTAGTTTCGGAATGTCGGTAGTACCATCGCAAAAATTTATTTGCTTATAGAGGATATAGACTTTCTATAGAAGGAAGGAAAGGGAGGGAAAACTTTATTTTACTCTAGTCCTTTTTCCTGCGGTTTGGGGGCATCTTCAGAGACGTTTTCCCCTTGATTCTGTCCCCAGGAGTCTCCTCTGTCGAAGTCGTCCGCCTGTAATCAGTGGTTGGTTGCCCTCAGTCCAGGGCTCCGCTGGCCACTGCCGCCCGTTGAGCTCGCTGTACCAGACCTTGTTGGTCTTCACAGCGGTCGCTGGACAGCAGTCTCTCCCACTGCTCCGCACTCGGGTTTTGTATTTTGGGGACCACGTCTATGTTTTGGCAGGCCCATGTGATGTGGTATAGAGTAGGTTTTTCGTCGCACCAGGGACATTTGTCCGCGTATATCGTAGGGTGCATTTTGTTTAGTATATGTAGGTTTGGGAAAGAGCCTGTTTGTAATTTTCTCCAAGTGACAGCTTCCTCTCTGCCGAGCAAATCTTATGGACTGGTTGGCAGGCAATACAGATACTAAAAGATGGCCTATAGACGGTCTATCTATTTATGGCAATACTCTTTCAGTAGATGTTTGTCTATAGAGAGTCTATAGACTATGAATAGATAAAAAGAAATATGTATTTATTTATTTATTTATTTATTTATTTATTGTACCCTCAAGGTAGGAAGGAAGGCAATAGAGTCTACGAGAAGTGTATAGACTGTCTACTGACCATTTTTATACCACTCTACTTTGCTGTTGTTGTTAGTGGTTATTTATTATTAATAAAAATAAAAATGGAAGGAAAAGATGTTGCTAGTGCGACACCTGCCATCGAAACCTGAAGTCCTGAAGCACCTACGGCTAGCTGGAATAAAAGGACTGGGAGAGGGAAAGAAAGGAAGGAGCGACAGAAGAAAGGATAGGGGTAGGGTGGCAGTATGCATTATGTACAAATACAGGATATCTCTACATTCCCCAAAAGCAGACCCCGTGGTTTAGAAACTTTTGACCAACGCTCTACCTCTCCGCCGCGTTCCTTCCAATCAACTAACTATCCCTGAAGACCAGGCCGCAGAGAAAGAGAACGATAACCAGACCTCGTCAGCATGCATAATGGTCCTTGGATTCCGGTTAGATCAGCGTGCACACCACTTAACGTACCGGGCTTTCACAAGCGAGGCTCTTTCGCGTTGTCATCGCGCAGCTAGATAAACGGTCATTCATTTCCATTTGCGGCACGCGCCATTATACCCAACCAGTTTACAACGCATCAGCGACGGCAGGTGTCAGGAGAGCGGCCCCATATATAGACGCATTCGACAAACAGCTCCTAACTAGCGGCAGTAGGAACAAGGAGGAGACGAAATGGAAATGGCGACGGCCGACGGCGACAGCCGTGCACGCATTCTGAGAGACAAACTGGCCGCAGCTCGACCGCGTTCAGCAGCCGAAGGACGGCCATTTAACCCCGGAGGTCAGGCGCTACCTGTCGGCCCGTCCTGAACCGGCCTTCACATCCCATTAAAGGGTCACGCGTCACGAAGTTCCATTCGCCGGCATCAGCCACGAGGTGTGCGGTCGTTGCGTCCGCTCTTTACGCGTTTGGCATCGCCGTATATATGCATCCTCGGCGAGGTGTCGGGTGCGCTTTCCTGAGATCGCAAGAACGGAGGGTTGGGAAAGCCGCGTCGAGTGCATTCATGCATGCCGGTGTAAATTTCTTTTGTCGAAATCACGCTGAATGGGCTAGAGTAGATCCCTTTTTGACGAATATATAGACGCCTCTTTCAGGCGGCTTTGCTAATTACTGAGGGTCGTTTATAACGTAAGGCGGCTTTAGCAAAATTTTATTTGTGAAGATAGGGCCAAAGAGCGACCACTTTTGCGATTCAATTCAATACAATTCAATCCAGAATTTTTCCAGTTGTATACACAACTCTGGAATGTCCCATTTACCGTCTTTTCCAAAAGTCACTAACAGCGTGATTTCCTCATCACTCGTATAGTGGAGCCCTTGCAGCTTATCTAAAGATTAAAAAAAAAACGTCCTGAAAGTTAAGAACAAGGGTTCTCCTTACCTTACTCATATTCAGAGCTTGGGCGCGCCAAAGCACTCCGCTCCACGGCTAAGGAACAAACCATGCTCTCTGGTTACTTTTTGCCAAAGACGGTACCTGATGTGCAGCAAAGTGCGGTGTGGCACGGCAATCTTGCCCCCCCCCCCCCCCCCCCCCCCCCCCCTTCCTCCCTCAGGTCATTCCTGCAGCAACTGCCGCACTCATAATCAACGTCCGAACCGCGTCATGAGGGAGGAACTGAAGATGGAGGTGAAGAAGGGGGGGGGGGGAGAAAGAGTGGCCTTAGTGAAAGGCACAACATAGGAGCGTTCTTGCAGTCCGCCCCCATTGAAATGCGACCGCCGATGCTGGGATTCAAGCCAGCTACGTTGTGCTGAGTAGCCGAACGCCTTAACCGTACAGCCATCGCGATAGGCAACACCATGGGCCGGCATTCCGGATCTGGAGGCGGAAAATTTTGTGCGCCCTGCGAGCTTCCTTGTACGAGTTTAAGACCTTTGCACTCAGCCCCTAGTCCTTCGTGCTTTGAACTTGCTGCGCGCGCTAAGAGACCACAACCTGGTGACACCACTACAAAGAACGCACCACCCAGTGCAAGTAAGGAAGCCGCTCGTTGTAGTAACGCGTAATGTATACGACGGGACGAGAACGGCTCGTGGCCGGCCAAGTGACAAAAGTGCGCACGCACTCGACAGAGGGAGCCAGTGTTGCCGCCTTGTTTTAGTTCTTTCTTCCTACATGTTTTAGTCCTAGTGGACGGCAGTTTGTCTTCGCATCGTCCGTTCAACGTCGCAGAGAAGAGGTGTCAAAGCTACCGCTCAGTCTGCGCGCGTTGTGACGCTCCATTCGTTGTCCCAAGGCGCGGAGCACTTTAGAAAATCTAAACAACAAAAAGCGAGAGGAACAAACGTTGAGACAAACGGACAACCCACTAGGGTTAAGAATCGTGGCGACTGTTTCACGCCTCAACTGCCGCCACCGGCGCCCCCCAGTGGTGAAGCCACGCGCCGCCGTTAACCTGGCCCTGCAGAGCTCGTCTTCGTCACTTTCCTTTTTTTATTTAATCTCCCTTCGTCCCACAGACCACCACACCGCGAACGGTTGCTCCCCCGCGCGCCTCAGGTCAACCGGGGACGCACAAGTCTCCTTTTGTTTTGCTGGCCCACCCGAAAGCGCCGGCGCGCCTGTCACGGAGTTCCGAAATCCGCTTCGCCGAACTTACGGCGACAGTCTCCCGTCGCGTCGATGCAGACGACGTCGACGGCGGATGAGCGCGCCACCGGCGTCTGCAGTGGAGACCGTGTTCAGCCTGACCGAGAAAGCGGAGATTATGAAGAAGAGGAAAACAGCTTGCGGGGCGCCGGGCGCTATTGTAGTACTCCATACGCGTTCCGTACATGCACGACACGTGTTCGAAACACGCCGTTGCAAATGCGCGCAGACGCGCGCTCACGCACATTGCCGCGCGGTCATTTCGATGGCTTCCGAAACGACCGCGGCTGTCTCGTCGGCTTAATATAGAACTTGCAGCTATTTTCTTTTCTCCTGTTTTCTTAACGTTGGTCATGCTTTAGCAGTTTGTTCACATGCTTTCTTTTTACCGTGCGTGGAGAGAAGTTTATCGAGAGGCGCGTATTTGGCGGAGTATGTAGGAAGAGCTCGACACTCGCCAGGTGTCAGCTGCGGGTTAACGGGGTGCCCTTCCTATAAGCGGGCCGCATCGACGGAGATTAGGAGCGCGAACGGTTGAAAGTGGAGCCGGTCGAATTGATATTCGAGCGTGCCATTTCCTGGGGCTGTACTGATCTCCTTTGTTTTGTCGATCAGTCGAAGGAAAGCAAATATAAAAGCACAAAAGAGTCCGTTTCATGTTACCTCCTTCGTGAGAAGCCGCAGGTATACACAGGAGGGCGTGACTGGGACTTTGAGGTCTGAGACTAGTCGCTGTAGATGCACCGTGGCCAGGCGTTGGACTTCACGCGTTTCGTGCACACTGTTGCCCTAAAGTTGGCTACATGAAACGCTGGCGGGAAAGATGCTGCACACGCACGCATAATTTGAGCGTGGAATGACGTGACGGAGGGGGCCGGAATGTTTTGACAGCTTCCCGTGGTGTTGCCTCTGCACAATCGACTTGGTTCAGGAGGCTATCTATGCGTACCCGGATATAGGTCTAGTGTATGTCTGTGTGTGTGCGTATCAGCGAGCTGTCATTCAATCGGCAGGTAGTACTCGCTGTAGCTACGGCGCACGCGTACTTTAAAAAGCAAGAAAGAGAAAAGATGCCTGTTCAGGACGTTTTAAGCAGCCAACACAGTTGAGCCCGCTCTTATAAGGTATATAGGGGTTCCCGAAGCTGAACAGGTTACGATCGAACGATGACGGTATATGCACAAGAACCGCATGTTTCAACGCAGAGCAAAATAAGTATGGTGCTTCAGGAGCATTGGGATTTCCCGCACCTGCATTTCACTCTTGCAATAACAGCTCGAACACAGGAACAAACGTCTCACGAATCGCCAAGACGCAAATAATTTAAGGGTGTTCAAGCTTTGCTTCGAGGCGCAGCTTAGCGTAGCTTGGCTCCAAGCGAGCCGTTTCAGCCATTTGTAGTCAGCATGAAGTCACGTACTTGGCCGCAGTTAGATTCATATAATATGAAGGGAATACATAAGGCTCACATAGAAGATATGCCTGTAGTGCAGTTGTTGCTTCCTGAATATAGAACGATAGAGCCCTTTATGGTTATCGCTAGTTGTAGATGGAGCAGGAACATGATATCAAGGGACGTCATTGAAGGCTCACATAGAAGTTGCTCATCAAATTGCCTGCAGTGTTATTGTTGTTTTCTGAATACAGAACGCCGGAACCTTCCATAGTTGTCTCTAGTTATTATATATATATAGGGCACAGAACTTCGGTGGACTGAGGCTTTAGCAGACTACAAGAAACAAGTATAGAAAGGCGCACCACAAAAATCTCGGACTTCGGCGTCTACTGTCGCTTTCTTTGGACGGCTGCTCGGACGACAACAGTTCAGCAGTGTATAGCCTCTGCAACGGCTGGGACAGCGCGTGAACGCCGTCCTGTCCGCGTTTTCGGCACTGTGTGTGATTACCCCCTGACCCCATCCTGGCTCGCCAAGGTCGCTCAGGTCGCTTCGGTGGGGTCCTCACTTTGACGCGCGACTGACAGGCCGCAGTCCGAAGCGGTTTCAGGAAGAAGCGAAGCCGGCAAAAGCGTCTTCCCTCCGCTAGCAATCTTGATCGAACATAAAGGCGTGCCTTTCATACCCCTTCGCAGTTTTTTGGCGTTCCTTCGCATCGCAGCATCTCGCTTCCTCGGTTAGCAGAAATAAACGGAGATGGCTGCTAATAACCGTAGTGGTAAGACTGACCCCCCTCCTGACCCCAACTCGGTTGGTCCCTTGGCGAGTCCTGCGTTAGCTTGTGCAGCTAGTGCACCCAGTCGAGCGTATGGAGAGGGGACGGGGGGGGGGGGGGGGGGGAAGGGGGGGAGTTGCGCGTTTCCTATCGACGCGCTTCCGCTGTTGTCGCGAAGCGCGAAGATCGGGAAAGAGATCAGGAGGAAACAACGACGCCTTGTTCTTCCAGACTCGCACCCTGGAAGCGGCTCCGCATCTCGAGGAGTTAACAATCTAATTTGCTTCCTCCGCTGTCTGTCAGTCCTCGCAGCAGCAGAAGCAGTGAGCGCTCGCAAGCAGCAGCGCCATTTCGCACGTCGGCTAAAAAAGGCAGCGCCCTGGCCGTCTGTCGGCCTGCTGCTACCGGGAGCCGCTCAAGCAATGCGGCGTGAGTGACGGCACGTTGGGCGAAGCGCTAAGAGCAGCGTTCGCGAGCGTTTCCTCATGCTGCGTTTGCCGAGTGGTTAACGGCCTCGTCAACCCTTCCAGTGTGAGTCAGCTTCTGCGCGTGTGCGTGTGTGCAAGTGTTGCCGTGAATATTCAGCGCAACTTGCACGTCGGAGCAGCGATTCCCCAAAGCGGAAATTGGGGTTCGGATGGGAGCCGACGCTGCGAAAAGCAAACAAACGAAAAATAAAAGAAGAAGATGACAGATTTGATTCTTCCCAGGCGTTCCCAGCTATATAGTCTTCATCGTTCTTGTTAGTGCTGTCATTTTGTCAAGGCGCGCGAGATCTCGGTGCCAGCTCAAGTTTTATTTCTAGCGAACCTGCTCCGAAATGTGAAGCTATCCGACGTTAGAAGGATTTCAACTGCGCCCAGTCATTCGTGCGATTCAGACACTCAAGTAACCGCAGCAGTTATAAGCACTAGTGTGCAGGATGGCATCAAGTGTGTGAAACAAGACTACATTCTGAGTATTGGCATACACCGCAGAAGCAGCTCCATACTATTTGCAGGCCAATATGTTTTGTGATGGACGTTGAAAAAAGGCCCTTCGCGTTATTAAAGGGTATTGAAAGAGATAATACTGAATTCCTGCAGTGAAGCATGGTGCGAAAAATACAGCATGGTCCGTTATGTGGCTGAACCTGATTGTGTCGAATGTCTGTTCGTAATGAGTAATTAGTAATGTGAAAGAAGTTTCTTCATCGCTTTTTTCGAGCGCACTCGCTCACGCTCTTTTCACGCGCTTTTTCTACGGCAGTGTTTTGAGGTTGTTTGTGTATTCAAGACATACAAGCACAACATTTTAGGAAGACGGGAGTTGGACGTGGATCGGAAATTTCTAGATAGTTTGATGTCTGAAAATGCATTACCTTACGCGATTTGGTTTATGGTTCGGATTATGGGGGTTTAACATCCCAAAGCGACTGAGTCTACGAGGGACGCCGTAGTGAAGGGCTCCGGAAATTTCGAACACCTGGGGTTCTTTAACGCGCACTGACATTGCACAGTGCACGGGCCTCTAGCATTTCGCCTGGATCGAAATGCGACCACAGTGGCCAGGATCGAACCCGCGTCTTTAAGGTCAACAGCCGAGCGCCATAATCACTGGGCCACCACGGCGGCTTATCTTACCTCGAGAGCTGCTCTTATGCTTAATACAGACTGTATAGGTAAGTATTGGGGCACATTTTACGGTAATTTCTCGTAGCATTCTACATTCTCAATCTATTCTCTCTAGTGGCCTGACGCATACATTAGGAGTCGGATTGGTTGTTCTCTAAGGAAATGAATTAAGACTATATATAACCGTCGGTCTTTGTGTCTTTACGGCCAGGGATCCTGTTCTCGTATTAATGCGAAGAGGTTCCCTCAGGACTAGGAATAAAACGCACACGAGCTCCTTTGCTTTCTTAAGTTTACCCGTACAAGAAGCTGCTGCGAGTAATATAGTAAGATAGAGAGAGAGATAGTAATAAGGTAGAGAGGAAATTTCAACGTGAGGAAGGGTGGAGAGGTCTGTCGACGCAAGATGTCGCACAAAGTGGGCTCACATTTTGCACACAGCCTACAGCACACAAGAAAGCATAAGATGCTTAGATAAATTTAGATAAATTAAATCAGTGCATTCTCTGAGGTGCAGTAGAATTGAAA
This sequence comes from Amblyomma mixtum, assembly GCF_055824585.1. NCBI lineage: Eukaryota > Metazoa > Arthropoda > Arachnida > Ixodida > Ixodidae > Amblyomma > Amblyomma mixtum. The sequence continues at coordinate 78,748,011 of NC_143013.1, forward strand.
AAGATAAAAATACAAATAATGCCTAACTAAGAGAATTTGTGCGGCCGCATATTCAAGCTGAGCATTTTTCTCATGACTTCCTAGTAGAAAAAACCTTGCCTTGGGCCAAGGCTAGGCTTAGGTAGGTGTGCATTGTAATTATTCCTTTTTCAACTCTAAGAAGGTGTGTTCCAACCCTTCACCACCTGTCTTTCTCTAAACCTGGTCCGTCGAAAAATTACACGCAGATACCAATAAAACATTGCCAGGAATAAGGACTCTGTAAACACCCAACTTCAGCTACGATCTTTCTCACTTTCATTAGCAATCTTCGTTTGCATAATGGTCAACATAATCCACAACAGGACACGCGCAGTCTAACAGCGCATCATTCACATTTGACCCCTTGAAAAACAAACAAAATTATTTTGCTTTTTATGTGCAGCTGCGCTAGAGGCGTTTGCCTAATGCCCCATTCCCACCGACTGCGCTGACAAGGTATATACGCCCCGCTGTGAAGAACCCGGCTGACGTTCGCGTAAAGCGGCAGCCCCGTAAAGACGGCAGCAAACTAACACGCGCCCTCGGCTCAGGAGCACAACACGTTCAGAGCACGCGCAACAATGCTCCGTCTAGTTCAGAGCAGCACTGCTAAAGCTGAGTGCATCAATTGGTTCGGCAATTTTTTCCAGGGGGCTAAGGTAGTCGGTAGCACAGGTTCGCTAAAGTAAAATGAGCCTAGCTTCGTATGACACATGCTAAAAAGTTCAAAGACATCTCCCCCGAGCCTCTTCGATCGTATATTAGCACGCAGTTTTGTGAAATCTAAGAGCTACAAGCGAATGAAGAGGGGTAAAGAGGTATAGCGCGTGCTGTAAGAGAGATTGGATTGACGCCCATATTATACAGCCTGGACTATACTGCACGGAATTAAGCGACGCCAAGCATGTGGTTACACACCCGTCGTGACTTGAGTTCAGCGAGCATCGGCGTTGTTGCTTCGTGCACGCTTTTTACGATCCCGCGCGACCCTAAACACTGATCGACGAAGGCGCGCCTGCGCCTTTGACGAACGCCACGATCGGGTGACGTGTGCGTGGCTTAACCAGCTAAGCCTAGGAAGCTGCAGCCTCTGACGGATGTTGCGCCGTTGCGTAAGGTATCCGTGCGGGCCGGTCTTGGATGGTAGGACGCTGTTGTCGTGTTGCGTGAGCGGCCGCCGACTCCGTGCCTCTCCGATCATAGCCTTTTGACGCTGACTCACGAAGGCGCCGCCACGGCCCTTTCAAGTTCAGCGACTGGAGCTCGCGAGATCTCCAAAGCGAAAGTGAAATTCAAGCGCTCGCTGTTTGCACGGAGAGGTGCAACCACCGATCCCTCTTTCCGTTGTTCGAGAACGCGCACACGGCAGGCAAGCGAAGTGAATGGGAGTCAAGTTTACGCAGAAAACAAAATGAAACACGGGCTATGAGGGTGAAACTCAGTAGGATACTGACATCTGTGTCACACAGAGAACGCTAATCTAAAACAGGTCATAGCCGACGTCAGAATTCAGAGCCTTTGTCTGTTTTCTTGTTAGTTATTTTAGTTTAGTTTAGTTGAGTTTGAGTTTAGTTTGCTTTCTTGAGACACGTTCCTGTTAGTTGTTTTAGTTAAGTGTAGTGTAGGTGAGTTTGAGTTTAGTTTATTTTCTTGAGACACGTGAGCAATTAAGCTAGTATATTTCGCAGAGTTCTGCAGCTTTCGTGGAGCGTAGTTCGTATTAGAGCATTGCACGGGCCTCAATTTCAGGCCCAAGCCCGGCCCGGGCCCGAGACCTGAAGCCCGAGCCCGGCCCAGGCCCGCGGCTTCAAGCCCGGGCCCGGCCCAGGCCCGCTAAATTATCGCTCTAGGGAGCCCGGCCCGGCCCGTGAATCTCGGAGTGAAGCCCAGCCCGGGCCCGGCCCGGCCCGTTTCACAGTAACGCTTAAGGCATACTGCTCACTCTGAGAAAGTAGAGCGCTACTAGACCGATAAGAAACTGGCCGACAAAGGTTCTGAAACCACTGTTTGGCTTGCAGAAAGTTGGTTCTTTTTGACTCAGAAGGAAGTGATTAAGAGTAGTGCTCGCCAGGCCCTCTATTGGACACTGATCTCGTGTAGGTGTGCAAAGATAAACTCGGAAGTTCCGAGATCCAAATAAAAAAGGCTGCATACGCGCGTAATAGACTACTTTTCACTCTCCCATGATTTTAATCAGTTATATTTTGCCGCCCGCGAAGTATAAACATTAAAGCTGCCTAGCAAGCAGCGGGATGACATTTTTTTAGTGAACGCGATCTCACAGGTTGAACTCATAGCCGAACTGGTCGCCTTTGAGCAGAAACGAAAAGCTAAAAGGTCTGAGTATTTCACGGTGTGTGTTTTGAAGACTATAAGCGTCCTAAACTAATAAGTCCTTCCCGAATGCATTTCTAATAGTGTATAGGTATGTTTTGGGATGACGAACGTCAATGGCCAAATAAGACCGGTTAAATTTTACTCTTGCTGGTGGAGCAGAAGATAACGCGCGAACCACGTGATAACTTACAGGGCAAAACACTTGTCATGTCAACCAGGCTGAAGAAGCCAGGAGGAATAGATGTAGTTATGTGATGAGATTTACAAACTCTCGCGAGCTTTTGTGGCTATTTTATTTACGAGACGTTCCGGTCAGCTGATCAAAAATAAAACGAAACGTGCTTTAGTTTGTGAATTTTCTCATATGAGAAAAATATAGCTATAAAATAAAAGCTATGTTTTGGGAGCTTAAGGGCCCAACGTGAGTCAGGCTGTGAGAGACAGCGAAGCTGAGGGCTCCGTATCATTCCGACCCCCCAGGTTTCTTCAACGAGCAATGATACTACAAAGTACATGACTGTCATGGTTGCCGCCTAAATAGAAATGCGGCCGCCGAGGCTAGGAGCAAACCTTGGTTCCCCTGCTCAGTAATCAAGCGCCTTGACCACTAAGCACCGCGGCGTGGAAATAAGGAAATAAATAAGCCGATGAATAAAGCTTAGTTTTTTCTTCAGCGCGTGCTATAACCCATAGCTCATCCGTGTCGCTGCTCCTATGCCGCAGTTGTGTACTTCACTCTGCCATAGTGAATGGATAGTCGGACACCAGCCGTTTCTATATGGACCCAAGCCCGGCTGGGGTCCGCAGCTTTAAGCCCGAGCCCGGCCCGGGCCCGCAACTTCAGGCCCGGGCCCGGCCCAGGCCCGGCAAAACAAATCATATCCCGGCCCGGCCCGGCCCGCGGGCCGGGCCGGGCCGGGCCCGGGCTTTCGGGCCGGCCCGAGCCCGTGCAGTGCACTAGTTCGTATACAACATGCCGCAGGTCACTGCGCAATAAAGAACGTTATGAACCGTTGGTTGAGACAGGAACCGAACCACCGACCTCGTAAACTTGAGTGATGAGCACAAGAGAAACTTTGAAAGCAGCCAACTAGAGTTCACGGTGCTGCAAGTAAGCTCATCATGCTCAATTAATGTGGGCCGCACTTTTCTTCGTCAGTAAAAGTGAGACTTTCGCGTATGCCGCCACGTCTTTTGCGCGTGCTATGAATCTTCAGCTGTTGTGAATGTATAGCAGTGATCCTGTCGCACCGCTGATGCTCTAAACACACCTGATACAGTTACGGCGAAAGTATACGATTTTTGTGTGTTCAAGGCTTGCGCAATGCAAGAGGCACGACTCCAGGCACACCCCGCGGCTGTGTGCCGAGAACTTTCGAAAGGCGCCGTACAAATCTCACCAAATCATATCTTCTGTCTTGTATTTACCTGTTTGTTATTTTTTGTGCTACATGCAGTCATCGGCAACTACACATCATCATCATCATCAGCCTGACTACACCCACTGCAGGGCAAAGGCCTCTCCCATGTCTCTCCAACTAACCCTGTCCTTTGTCAGTTGCCGCCACTGTATCCCCGCAAACTTCTTAATCTCATCATTAACTACACATTCAGCAGCAAACATCCTGCCGAACTTAATGTGACTGATGTATAAAAACAAGACTGTTGTTTTCAGAACCTAACTACGAGGTAACCTCCAAGTGAGGGGTATGTATTCAGATGATTTACCATTGCAAATCAGATTATGTTTGCTACCTGACGGGTATTCTTCTCCCCAGCAATCAATTTTCTGTCAAAATGGTACCCAAGCAACTTCACCGTAAGAAGGTTATAAACCCAAATTCAGAAGAATTTCGAAGGCAAAAAAAAAAAAAACATTCTATGATGTGGAGGGCTCCGGAAATTTCGACCACCTGGGGTTCTTTAACGTGCACTGACATCGCACAGTACACGGGCCTCTAGAATTTTGCCTCCATCGAAATTCAGCTGCTAATGAGTTGGCAACGCAAGATCGTTAACAAAGTCGACTGCTAGATTAGCAACGAAATTTCAGTGCAAAACGAAGTACTGTTTCGCGCTTTGCCACGAAGAGATCACGTTTACCTGGGTCAGGCTAGAGAACTGATTCTCTTTATCTGGAGTGAACTGGCTGAGAACTTAAGACATAGATAGGGCGAGGTAGATTGCAAGTGATTAGCTACGTGCTATATGGAATCAAAAGTGTCATACCACGTAACGCAGGCTGTTGCAAGAACAAGCATTGCTCACCTGCCTTGACAGAACGTTCCACATTCGTGCTTAAATTGGTCGTTGGCGTCAGCGTGCATGCAGATGTACTATTTTGTAACCCTATTTGGCAGGCTAGCTGTCAGCTGAAAGCTCTAGGCAGATCCGGTGCAAAAACGCAGGAAAAGAAAATAAATCAAGCAGCAAGACCAAAAAAAGAGCACTGGAGAAGGGTATATATGTTATTCTTGCAACACAGGAGCGAAATCTTAATGTTTTCGTTGCCTTTCGCAATACCCTAGCTGGCGCTTGGCCGATAAGGCTGGCGTAAATATGCGCTTGCCAGCGACTCTACCGTAGTGAAGCCCAAGGGTACTTACGTACCAGCTCGTAGCGCATGCGAATTGTGAAACTGGGATTTGCATCCCGCGGGTTCGTAGGCGTGTTCGCTCAAGCAGGACGCTGAAGCTCTGGTTAGAACGATAAATGTCATGAGCTTTCAGCTTTAACGTGCGTCGTAATTAACACTAACCGCGTACAGGGTTCTTACACCGTAAGTGCTTGCAAAAGGAAACGCATACGCTTCGTAGTCTAATGGGAGCCTATGTAGGGGGGCGTGCTTGCCAGCGCCTGTATATGCAAAGCGAGTTAACCACTAGCGGTTCCTGGTTAATTTACGCTACAACGAGACACAGTGAACATTATACGATATTCTTTGAATCAGTTTGGTCTTGCTTCGTTGTCACGTTGTGCAGCAAGTGCATAAAATTGTTTTAAGTCTCCGTAAAAAAATGGCTGAAGCTTAACTTGGTTAAGCCTGGAGAATGCGAAGCATCATCGTGTCGCGTAATTTGGAGGCGCACAACCACAGCTACGGCGCGAGGTGGGCCCCCGTTTCTCCACTGGCGTGACGTCATCGTGTCACGTGGTGAGACGTCATGTATCACGTGATTTGGAGGCGCACAACCACAGCGACGGCGCGAGGTGGGCCCCCGTTTCTCCACTGCCGTGACGTCATCGTGTCACGTGGTGTGGCATCATCGTGTCACGTGATTTAGAGGCGCACAACCACAGCGACGGCGCGAGGTGGGCCCCCGTTTCTCCACTGTCGTGACGTCATCGTGTCACGTGGTGTGACGTCATGTATCACGTGATTTGGAGGCGCACAACCACAGCGACGGCGCGAGGTGGGCCCCCTTTTCTCTACTGTCGTGACGTCATCGTGTCACGTGGTGTGACGTCATGTATCACGTGATTTGGAGGCGCATAACCACGGTGAAGGGCTGAAGTGGTAGCTAAAGTAGTATGCTTCGCATAAAAAGCCGAAATCAGGCTTCGCCTCCACTAGCAGGCGCAAAGCGGTCGACCGCAATGTCATTAATTGGAGGGCCTCTCGTGAGGGGCATTTTCCTCTGCGTACTTGAATGGTATGCGACTATAGTTATAAGGCTGAGTATTTGCATTTGTATTCTGTTTAGCATTTTTCCCCAATGCATGCGCCAGGCCTATGCGCAAACAAACTAACACGTGAAAAACGAGTGTGGTATTGTCTCCCGGTAAGGTAAAGTCAGCACTGTGCCAAGAAAAATCCATGATCCCAAGCAAGAATACGCATTCACGGTAATAAGCAGATCATCGATTACAAGCTGATATGTAAGGATGTATGGCGTTGTTCTCACAGACGAACGCCACATGGCAGGGAGACAGTCTGTACTCACTAAAACGAAGTTGGAAGTCCCTATCGGTTGAGGTTAGTGGCCGACATTTTAAGAAGGAAGAGAAGGCCAGGGGGAGAGGGTGCTGCTGCTTTGAATAGATATATGTCCAACACTCTTGGATAAAAATTTTGAATATTGGAAAACTGTAAAGTACTGATGTAAAAATAGTGAAGATAATGGCCCATACTTCTGATATGTAGCAAAATATTTCTTTTATAGTGTTTCCATAACTCGCAACGAGCAGTTACGGCTGCCATAGAAAACCAATGGGGAATGGTTTTGACGGAAGCAAATATGTTAATAGAAAAAAAAGCAAGCCTGCCGACGGGACATTTACGAATATATTGATTGCTATTGTGAAATCTTACAATATATGAAAATTTCGTTCATAATCTGTTTTATGTTAAAAGATGCTTTTGTCCAGACTTGTTGGGTGTGATAGTGCTGACTCCTGTAGACCACCTACCACTTTTCTTCGTCATATTCATCTGTAAGAAGCCGATGAAGAGTTGCGAGTTCCTCAGAACCACGCGATGCTTAAAGTTGCATTAATACTGTACTTGCTATTGCAATATTAGAAACCACTTAGGTGCTTCTTGTCTGCTGGTGCGGCTTTTTCTGCTAGGCAAATCTGGCTGGAATGGCATTTTGTTTACACGTTTCCTCACTTCCTAACTCACTCACTCACTCACTCACCTACTCACCTACCCACTCACCCACCCACCCACTCACCCACCCACTAACTCACTCACCTACCCACTCACCCACCCACTCACCCACTCACTCACTCGCCTACTCACCTACCCACTCACCCACCCACCCACCCAGCCACTCACTCACCTACTCCCCTACCCACTCACCCACTCACTCACTCACCTACTCACCTACTCACCTACCCACTCACCCACCCACCCAGCCACTCACCCACTCACTCACTCACCTACTCACTCACCCACCCACTCACTCACTCGCTCACTCACCCACTCACTCACCTACCCACTCACCCACCCACTCACCCACCCACTCACCCAGCCACTCACCCACTAACTCACTCACTCACTCACTCACCCACTCACTCACTCATTCAGCCACCCAACATAAACTTCCGTATTTATTTCAGATGATTGGTGAGTTCATCCATAAAGCAATTCGTCAGCACTGGCTATTGTTTGGCCGTGTATCTCATGAGTTTACATTTGGGCTCATTAATAGCCATTTTCAAAAAGCAGTACTACAATAAAACAAAGTTCGGGTAATTCTGCAAATGTTGGCAGTCAACCGCACAAGTAATCTCGCGGTAAGTGCAACACCCATCAGCGCACAATCCAACTCGGCTGGTTGTATGGTCAGCGAAGTCATTGATATAAATGAAGAAAAACAGAAGGCCCATAGCAGACCATTGAGGGACATCTAATAATACTGGCACGCCTGGTGAACGCTCACCATCTAGGACCACGCACTGCTTTGTTTCAGACAGGTATGTTTAAGCCACGTTAAAAGATTTTTCGGAACGTTAATGAGTGATAGGCTTTTTTAACAAGAGTTAAATGGGGCACAGAATCAAAGGCCTCCCGGAAGTGTAAGAATATAAAAGCATTATGCATGCCTGGGATAATCGAAGATGTAATTTCGTGAGTAAACTCGATCAGTTGCGTGTCACAAGAAAACCCAGCCCTACAACTGTGATGCGTTGCAGAAAAGTGGCTACTCTTCAGATAAATAATTAAGTTAGTGTGGATTACATGCTATATTGTTTTACAGGTTACGCTTGTCAATAAAAATAGACTAGTATTTTTTTTCTCACTGCTTTCGTAAATAGAAATTACATTTGCATTTTTTAAGTCGGGGGTACACCTTGTTGATGACACGCTTCAAATAGCAGTAAGAGGGAAATAAATGTCGCACAGTTCTTGTGGACGAAGCTGGATATACAATCTGCACCGAAGGTGAAGTGTACATTGTTTTTCTGCAGTAAATGTACAATATAGTGGTCGTAAAATACTACTTCAATATTTTTTTTCCACCCGGAAATGAAATGAGCTATGGTAACTGCGCCTACAGGGTGTGAGGAAGCGGATTTAAAATATGCATTATAACCAAACGCAAGAAAAAAAAGTGTAAAAAAAATGTGTGACACCGCACGCTGTGTCGAACACATCAAATTCTTCTGTTTCTCTTAAACGTGCGAGCCTATTTTAGCCTCGTGACAGTTTTGACTTCGCAGTTTGCGCTACTACGGCTGATTGTCCAGTTGTACTTGGTTTGCACGCCACTTAAAAGTCTACTTCAATTTTTATGCCGGACAATTTACAGCGACCGCTGTGGGGTGTCTTTCCCAATGGTAAACAGCGTCGCTGTACGCGCATCACATCATAATAATAAAAAAAAGAACTCTCGTTAACCTGCTCGTTCATCAGGCTGATGATGGCTCATGATACCCCTGGGCGAACCAGGAAGTTGGGGCTGTCGAGAATGTGGTCACGCCATGTGACCACGTCCACATCACGTGACACGTACGGTCACGGGACATTCCTCCCCTTGGAGAAGGGTGAAATACCCCGGAGCTTTCCCGCTAGAATAAAATATTAGCCGTGTACTCGGTAGCGAGGCAACTCACAGAAGGCGGCGCCAGCGCGCATAGTAAGCTCGCTGTTACGCGTGGTTAACTTGCGATCGTGAGAGAAGGTAGTGCTCGTCGTGGAGGCGCCAGGTAGCTCACCGATATTTTCTTTTCCCCACCTGATAAACATGTATTCACTCGTTCACTTTTCTCCGTTGGGCGTGGCGTCGGGGAAATACCCGTGTCGGGCACCTTACAGCGGAAGAATGATCACCAAGTACCTGAGCGAAACCAATCGGCTGTCTAAGGAATCCGTTTGCTGTGAGATCTTGCGAAGTGAGTGTTGTGAACCGGACACTGCAGACTGCCACATTCAGAGCGATCACCTCATTACGTCGAAATCTTGTATCTGGCGTTCGGATACGAACAACGCGCACAACAGTCTCTGCGAAACTATAAGCCACAAAGCATATTAGCTACTGTTATTACCATTTCAGACAAAAATTTTGAAAATTGTAAAATTGTAAGTTATTTTTACGGAAATATTGAAGGCAATGGTCCCTTCTCCTTATATGTAGCAAAATCTTTCTTTTAAAGTGTTTCCATCGATCTCATCGAACAGTTAAGGAAAACCAATTTGGAGCGCTTTTGGTGATAGCAGAAATGTTCATAGAAAGAAATATTCAAGACTGCCTTCGGGTGACCTCCGAATGTATTGATTGTTATAATGAAATCTTACATTGTATGGAACATTGGGTTCATAAAAGGTTTCCTGCTCAAAAGTGCTTTTATCCGGAATTGTTGGGTATATGTATACTACTACTGTACTATTAGCATAGTAGTTAAGTACATGAGATTAATGCAACAAAACTTTAACGTGATTCGCAGAAAACACGTAAGCTTTGTCTGAGAAAAAGCTGGAATTCGCCGCGAAGTGTTCTACATATATATAATCGATGGAGTTTCTGAACTCGGGAGAACTCCCAACAGCCTTCGCGCGTGCGTAATAAATTCAGGGCCGCAGTAAAAGAGAGAAAGGGGCATAGTTAAGTTCATAGGCTCAGATTTCTGATGTAAGGAAGAGAGCACATTTTTGTACTCTCGGCCAACAGATCATGTGGCTTGGAAACTATCCAGGCTTGATTTGGACGTCCTAATGACCTCGCTCAATGAGAACGTTCTGCGCTCGTGAGAAGTTTGAACTCGTCTGTCGTTCTTAGACCACGCGTTCCGCTTAAGGTGTCCAGGATTTTTTTTCCGCGTGCACGTCGTCTGGACACACAAACACACAATAAGAAAATAAGAAAAAAGAAAGGAAGGCAAGGTGAGCGGATCAGCGGTGCGCCTCGGTAATTGCTTTCCTCCAAGTCCGCATAGCACCTTCGCCCTATAACCGCAAAACGGGCGTGACGTTCCTTTCCGTTGCGGTTCCTTCGGACGAGGCGTCGGCCGCCCGAGTGAGCAAAGTGCGGACCTGGCCCTGACGGTGACCCGGAGGGGTCAAGAGAAAGAGTGCGCGTGTCCGTATTCGTGACTTTCAGGAGCAGCCGCCTTCGGGGTTTACATTAAAGGTAGACGGGGAAAGGGGTGGGGGGAAGGGCTGCTTTAGAACAATGAGCAGCCGAGACTTTTATAAATATTTTGTCGAAGCAGCGGTTGGATCATGGACGGCGTGTTTTCTGTATTCGGCGTTTCGTTCGGGGCCGACCTCAGAACGTGCGCTGTTCTAGTCCTAAATTTTTATTTCTTGCTATTGTCGTACGCTTTGTCGCTACATTTGCGTACATTGTTCTCCGGGATTCCCCTGTCCTCCGACTGCTCCAGCACCTAAAAAGGAAGCTGTCGCACCCAACCACTGCCCTGCACTGCACTTCCCTGTCCTGTCTTTATGCCACATGCCTAATTGAAGGCGCACTGCATGCTATTTTAACCCATCTTTCGCAGTTTAACTCCCGCTAGCCTTTGACTGTGGACGTGATATCACCTTGGGTTTGGCGCATTGTGGCCTGTGTTGCCGCTGTGCCACTGACACCCAGCCATACTACACTGCCTGTCGTGAAGACCAGGTAGTAGCGCGGAGCACGTCGTCAGGCACATAGCCATGTGTGCGCAGCCCAAGCAGGCACGTAGCCGGCCACTAAGGCAGGCATGTGCTGGTTTTCATGGTCTTCAGGGAGATGGTCTTCATGGTCAGCAGGATCGACTCTGTTCGCCAAACGCTGTCGTTAGAAGCCCTATAGGATAAGCGAAAAAAGGAACCACGAATATCCGGTATTTGTACATAGTGTATATTGCCGCCTTACCCCTATCCTTCCTTCCTATCGCTCCCCCCTTTCTTTCCCTCTCCCTGTCCTCTCCCTGTCCTTTTATTCCCGCTAGCCGCAGCCCAGGTGCTTCAGGTTTGGACGGCAGATGCCGCGGCTAGCAACACCTGTTCTTTCCATCTTTATTTTTATTTTTTATAATTAATAAATAGCCGCTAACAATAACAACAACCACGAAGGCATCCGTTATAAAAATAGTAGACAGTCTATAGACTTCTTATTAACTCCATTGACTTCCTGTAGATATTGCTTTTTGTCTATTCTTAGTCTATAGACTGTCTATAGACAAAAGTCTACTAAAAGTGTATGGCCATAAATCTATAGATTGTCTATAGACTGTCTATGACATTTGTATTGCCTGCAGACTTCTGTCTTGACAGTCTATAGACTTTATAGACAGAAGTCTACAGACACTCTATAGACTGTCTAGAACTTTTTTTGTAAGGGATGAACCCATTGCAGCTTGCCTTCCTTGAAAGGTTACGAAGAAAGTACCTCCGATTTTTAAGGCAGCCAAACAAGTTGCTTTCCCGCAGTGACGCGGACTCTCGTGTTCTCTTTCATAATGAACGCATCTGTGTTTGTATACGGAGCTCACCGTAGAGACGTGATAAAATTTCTCCTTTGAGCTGGCTAAAAATTTACGTGCGACGACAACTTTTACCTACATATTTTTCTCGGACTTTCCTTTCGTAATTGGGCACTTCTAAATTCACGTGCTGTATTCCAACAGCTTCTGCCAAAGTTAAAAGATTCTCGGCATATCGAACCTGAAGAATTCATATTACACTCGTGGCGTTCCGAACATGACCACGGTTGCAACTTAGAATCAGAAGCTTGGGAGCGACAGTGCTGCGAGAGGAACTGCTTGTCAAGGCACACGTTATAGGTTTCCGTCCTTCACCATGTACTGGAGTCTCTCTACAAAAGACTGTTCCGTTATCTGCGTCAGGGGAATTACTACAACTTTTCGGTTCCTGTACTTCTTTTGCGCTCTCTTCCCGCTAGGAAGCGCCTTCTTTCTCAGCCTGTCATTCATGTCTTCCACTAAGTGGCAAGCATCGATTCCTCGGAGTAAGCAGCAATCTGGCTCAATTCGCTCACCACCGGATGTATACGGCTTACGTGCAAGAAACTACTCAAAGAAAAATAATGTCATCTTCATAAATTTGATCATTCTCTGTAAGTGTCTGCAATTAAACACAAACCACAGTTGTACACATACGTGCTTTTTCAAGCAGCTATACATAGACGCCCGTAGCGGAGCGCAAAACTAACACGACTATAAGCACTTCAGGTCAACAGCGCGCTTTTTTTACGCTCTTCAAAACACACACATGACAACCCGCCCTACAGCTATACGACTCGGGAACGCGAGACATGGGGGGGGGGGGGGGGGAGGCATTGTTCTGTGTGGGGCCCTCATTTTTGAGCCCCTCCATTATTCTTTCATTTCTCTTCTCTCACTCCTTTACGCTTCCTCGATTATTTCTCTTCTAGACTCTCCGAAGCAGCGCTTGGGCGAAAAAAAGATGAAAAGAAGAAAGAAAGAGTGAAGGGTAATGCGAAGACGGACGCGCCAAGGTTTCCGGGTCGAGACCCTTTTATATACCTACAAAACGGCGTTGTCTTTCACGGGCACCACAATGCGACTCTGACGGGCACCACAATGCGACGAGTGCATCCTTCCCGACCCCTGGTATTGGCACTGCGCAGTACACGTGCGTAGTCGCGCGCACACACGCGAAAGAAACGAAGAGTGGAGAAAAAAAAAAGAAGTAGCCACGGGCGAAAGGTTGGAATCGTTTTTCTCTTGGTCCCGTTAATTGTTTCGTCGCAGAAGACATTGCGTCACCTTGCCACGGGAACGCCGCACACGTAGCGATGCCGGCTCGAAAGGATTTCATCTCTGCCTCGTCTCTTTTTGCTTCATAGCTTGTCCGCTCTCTTAGTGTTTATACGTTGCTTGTTGTTAAAACTGTGCAGCACTGGGAAAGGTATAGAGCAGACATCAACTGATTAATGCACCGGGAATTGAATGGCCAGCTTGGCTGTTGCGTGTGCAACAACAAGAGCTATCTGCGTAGTTGACTCTCAGTAAGTGGTCATATCCAAGGCAACCAGCAAAATCTTGCGTTCGATGCCTGACGTATCAACCGACACGAATGTACCTACCATCTTCAGCGATACTGCACTCTTTTAATGAAACGAACTGCGCAGGAGCGAGACGCCTTGCTCCAGACCTCCAGACCGATCCGTGCCTCATCAATGGCTGCATGCACGCAGCCCACGTTCGTTCGCCTCTCCCCCCGTCTACCCTTCGCTACTACCGCTGTCGCTGTCATATCTTAATCGGGTCTGTCGCAATAACCAACAACCACGGGGAACGAAGACGCCGCATCTCAGACCGTGAGCGGCAAGCTGCATTGCCTCTACGTGGTTTCCGTGCGTGCCGCGGTAGCTCCTCCTGTGTTATAAACACGAACAACAAGCACGCGAACGCGCGGTGCCTTTACGAGTGAAGCGGCATAGATGCTGCCGCCCCCGCTGAGCTGTTGTGGCTGTTCAGCTTTTCGTCTCTGGCTCGCATTCTCGTCGGCTATGGAAGAACGCCGCCACGCCACTATCGTTTGTTGTGACGGGCCTATACGTTCGAGGAGCGTCTTTATTTTTGTTTTTCTCTCTTTTTCGCCTCTAGGATGACTTTTTTCTCCTTTTTTTCTTGTCTTTTCCGTCGATCTGATCGCGCGAGGAAATGGTGCGTGGGATGCGGGAGAAATCATTTCCCTCTCCCGCTTCTCGTCCTCTGTAGCAAGCTACTATTCTGGGTGATGACACCTTGTTCGGGATGCAGAGGTCGTAGGTTGGTGAGGTCTCGTCGTCAAGCGGGCCAAGGCTTTGGCGCCCTTATTCTCAGCTAGAACACGCCGAGTTCGGTTTTATGTACATTTTGATGCCCGCGAAAGATCAAACGTGTCTTTGTTCTAGATAGGCCGAAATTTCATTCTGTACCGCCCAAAAACGATCAAAACTGCAGCCCTGACTTAACGCGGGACATCACTGATGCGCGAGTTTGTGAGTGTTTGGTGGTGTGCGGCTGTGATGCGGGGTGGTGTCAGCATTACATTGAATTCACTGCGAAAGTTGCGTTTGAGTGAAGTGAGGTCGCAGTAAGTTTTCGCTGCACTTGCATAGCGCTTGTACCGCGTACTTCTCCGGCTTTTGTGTTTGTTGTGTATATGCGCTATACTACTTCGTGAAACTATGAGCAATGTAGCCCGCGTGCAAGTTTTGCTTAAAATGCAATTGAATTACTAAAGGGAACGTGATTTAGAACCGAATTTAGAACCACGAAGGCGTTTTGAATCCTTGCGATTGATATAGGATTGATATAGGGAAAATGCGCATATAAGGGAAACCATTGAACAAACATTAATGTACAGAAGGGATGCCCATTCCGAGCATATATAAAGTTGTATATAGTGTGTGCACCAGAACTGCAGCTCCAATAGAAACGCTCGTATTCCATCGAGGCTACCTTCTACTCCCAGTACTTCTTCCTCTCTGCGGTGTTCTTCTTCGCCTTCTTGTCGCTTTTATTTTTTAAAACCTCTTTGATACAGGATATACGGGGATCGCAAAAACGCTTAGGGTTAACCCTGTATATGTTTTTGCTTTGAAATCTAAGCAAACAGATCCGCTAAACTAGATTACGCCTTAGTCATAACCACGGAGTTTGGTTTGGTTTTTGGTTTGAGTTTGGTTTTATGTGCATTTCGATGCCCGCGAAAGATCAAACGTGTCTTTGTTCTAGATAGGCCGAAATTTCGTTCTGTACCGCCCAAAAACGAGTTGCCACTCGACGAGAACCCAAAGTTATAGATAGGGTAACTAGATCCAGTAACGTTGGCGAGAACCGTGATGCCCCTCAATTTTCTTTACCTCTTCTCTTCTTTTTCTTGTCTTCTTCTCGTTCCTCTCCCGCTTTTATTCCTTATCTCTTCTTATTAACCTTTTTTCTATTTTTATCATCATTTTGCTTCCTCGTCTTCTTCGCTCTCTTGGCTTGGCTTGTCTCCGTTCATGAAAAAAGATCCTTTTCTTCACTTTTTTCATTCTTTTTTCTCTTCTTTTTGTTACCCTTATTCCTTTCTCTTGGCTTACCTTCTGCCTTCTTCGCTTCTCCTTCTTTCTATTGGCCAGGTTCAGCCCTTAGCTTGGCTGACCTTAGCTTGTGCATTCTTACGACAATTACAAACAGAACGGGCTTCAGTTACACGACCTCTCGGAGCGTGGTTCAAATAACGGCTCTCGCCGTAAAAGTATGCTTTGCACTTCGCATAAGTCGTAGTCGTTGGCAGCTATACGATGGGGCGCTTCCTTCCATACCGTTAGAAGAATCGTATACGTTACCTCTGATTATTTATTGGCATCAGTATTTCGTGATTACCTACTCTACATTTATCTTTTTTCTACTTTTTACTCAGCATAATTTAATGGCTGTTTCACAAGCAAGGACGAACAGCGTAATGTAAGCCACCGGCTTTTTCCAAGAACGCCTCGAAAGGCAACGAACACAGCACGTTTTGCGTGCAGACGACGCAACTTCGCGTCCTATTTTCCCCCTCCCATTCCGCCCCACCGAGTTGTCGGTCGAAAACGAGCAGCTATCCTTCGCATCGCTCTTATACCATAACCACATCCCTCGTAAACCTCCCGTCCGCTCGGCGCCTAGGAGTGATGGCTAAGGCGAACGTTCCTTCCGTCAGCGTCGACAGCGCAGCCTTCGCCTTTACTTAAACTTTTCTTCTTCTTGTTCTTTCATCGTGACAGCTCGGCGCCTCTCGGGAGCTATCAGCGTCGCGTTAAGTGCGAAAATCAACTTGCCGGAATAATTCCCCCCCTTCCCGCGCGTCTCATGTATGAGACGCACGCACTGTGTTGGACACGCACACACGCACAGTCAATCCAAGCTCGCGGTGTGTTTCATATGCATGACCGCATGGAGGCGCTCGCGCGTCCGCTTTTCGCCGCATTGTCCAGGCGCCTCGGGAAACGAATGTAGTTAGCCTGCATGTTTGCCCGGCCCCGAAGGTGTTTATTTACATTGCGCGGGAGGCTCCGTTGTCTCCCCACCCTGACCTCCTCTTTCCGATTGCGCGTGTGTGCGTCAGCACCTTACAGTACGTTCCTGCGGCTTATCTTCGGGTCGACCCTGCGCGCTAGTGGTGTCGTTCCAAGAGCCAATACGTACGCGTGGAAAACCGCGCTGAGCGTAATCATTCGGAAATTCCAAGCAGGCGTATCTCGGTAAATCACGTCGCCTCTTATAATGGGATACCATAAGACACGTCCGAATGTCCGACTGTGGGGGAGAAAAAAATGCGCTGCGAATAATCACGCAATGGCTCGCTTATTCTCGAAACGCGTTCCAGAGGGCGTGGAGGCGTTTTCATTTATCTCTGCTATAATACTGGGCGCCCACGTCCGATTCATTGCATGCACGTGTAAATAGAATGAGGGAATAATGTATTCGCAGCGTTAAGGCGTTAAGCAGGAAGACGAGGGTAGAGTGGGGGTGTAAAGCGGCGCGCACGGCAGCACGTCATCGCCTCCACCATCCACGAGAGTATACAGAAAAAAAAATGAGGCTTTCTCTCTATATATACAGTAGCGCGCTATATACTTGCGGCGTATGACCTTCGTTTGCGGCCCGTACGAACTGCGCGGTCAAGGATGATTCGCCGGTTTGCCGCGAAATCACAGATTCGGGGGAAGCCAAAGTGCTGTATGGGGAGGGGGAGGGGGGCGGGGGGTAGCCGCTATTTGGTCGTTGATGTATCGTTGTCACATGTACCGAGCCTTCCTCCGAAAAGCTCCCGGAGAAGCGGATGTGTACGTAGCTGTCACCACTTTCCATACGAATAGCTCTTCGTTTCCATGGTGTTTGTTTTCATTCTGTTATTTTTATCGTTCTTCCGCGCGAGACGATATCCTTGGCCAGCGACTGTGATCGAGAGAGCATCACCACCTCGGTAGGCTGATATTCTCTCACATCGCGGTAATGTACGTAGGCGCATACTTGGTGCTTTGGCATTGGCAACGCGCGTCTATGGGATGCGTGGGAGTAGTATGGGCTTCGTCTTCACGCTTATCACTTGGGGTTAGATGCGGCTTACGGAAGCGTGCATGAAGGTGCACTTCATGGAAGCGAAGCGGGCAGGCCCTTACAAAAATGGGTGATGAGTTTCTGATTAAAAGTCAACGACATTTGATATCACACTCATCACGAATTTCTGATTACTTTTGTGTTGAGTTTGTGATGTATTGGTGATGAAAATTGGCCACCGATTTTCTGATTAAGACGTGATGCTTTTTCTCCTGTTGAGATTCTGATGTATTTGTGGTGCATTTACTTTGAGTTCATGATACATTTCTGCGTCTTTTGTGATGAAGACTGGCAACTGATTTTCTGATTAAGATGTGATGCTCATTGTTTAGTTGTGATTCTGATTGATGCACTTAATGTATAATACAGTGGCAAAGTGCATCCAGAAATGAAATGACACTAGCCACCAACACGACAAACAAGAAATCTGGTTTCTTACTTTAATTCACGCGAAATCATAGACGAGAGCGAATTCTTCACCTGGACCACAGTAGTATCAAATTTGCCGCAGACGTATGCTGAAATAGAAAAAATTAAAATGACATAATGGGTACATACTGACGACAATGCAGAACTTTGACCATGACCTGCGCATGCACCATGTTCAACATTCAGTAATACTGTGATTGTGAAGGCACAATTTAAAGGTGCAAAATTTCTTGAAACTTCACATCTCTTGCTCTAACCACTGGTGTGTCAAAAAGGTAATTATCAAATTTAACTAGCTACCTAATTAATTAGCATTGCTTCCAAAATAACTACCTTCATCTGTTACTGACAACATTCATGAAAAAATTGCCTTTCTACTTCGACCACCCTATTTTTAGAAATTTTTGGACGCATTTGCCAGAACGCTTGATGTATATAAGCCAGAACAACACACAAGGGCGCACGCAGTATGAAGCTATAAAAGCACCTTTATATGGGTATTTCATCAATAGAACATGATTTTTCGTAACTCATTCAATCACTTATTGTGCAAAGACGGTAGAAAAAAAAACTGCTGCCTAGTTGATACGTTTAAGCTGAAAAGTGGATTGGGCAAGCTGATCCAACGCTAGAATGGAAAAAATGAGATGCAAAAAACGAAGCACATGCTAAACATTTCACTTCTTTCTTTTCAAGCATTCACTGACACACGCAGAAGAAATACACTAAGGAGCCCATCGAAACCCTTGGCAATCACATACACATGCACACAATCAGTAATGGGACAGTATGTGAAACAGGGAGGACTGCAAAATGTGTCAGTAAATTAAGCCACTTATACTTTTGCTGTGCTTTTGCTACGGCCTTACTGACACATCTTCCAATACAACTTGCATCACATTCATGTTATTTGTTGCGTCGTGGCTCTCTAGTCCATCTGCTTTTTGATGTCGGATAGCTGGTTACGTTCCTCCGCTTTCCTGCTCTTTTTCTTTGTGGTTGCCAAGGGCTCCGATTAATTCCTGGATGCATTCTTTGCATCTCAGTGACTACCATATATTGTTGATTATAAGTCAACTCTGGTGATAAGTTGACCCCCCAACTCACCACCCCCTTTGTGCAAAGAAAAAGTTAGGCTCTGAATTTAGGTTGGCGCTGCCACACCCTGCGGTCCTAGCTCGCCCAAAAAGTTTTTCAGAAAGCCGAGTCATAAAGAAACATCTATTCGTTCACAAGACATCTCTGACTCGTCGCTTGTGAGGACACAGCCGCGATCATCATCTTATGAGCCACTGCTCCTGCTGGTCGTCGGAAGCGGCGCCGAGATGCTGCTCGTGGAAAATGACGTGCAGAAATGGCGAAAGGCACACAACAACACGCGAAAATGCTTCTCGGCTCATGTGACTGGTCACGTGTGGTCTACTTTTGGATTGGATTGGATTTGTAGCCACCCATTTGTATTAAACATTGCCAGCGCGCCCAGCTTTGGCTGTTTTTCCGTGGAATGCCCACGGTTTGTCGATAACAAGTTGCCATCGTATTAAAACAAACCTTTGGTGCATATCTCAATTACATTCAAAATTTTTTTAAGCAAATCCATTTTCGCACCGTGTCTGACAAGTATTATGGAATTACGAGCGCACGGGGCGTGATATTATACGTGACTCAGACGAAATTACTTTTGACCCCGCATATAGGCCGGCTTTAAGACTCCGATTATAAGTCGACCCCCCAACTTTGGAAGGACATTTAAAGAAAAAACGTCGACTTTTGCGCGGCAATATACGGTACATAAAAAAGTGATACATTGATCATGCTATTCCATTGGGAATTCTGTGCAATAAAATCAGCTGGTAGTCAGTGCACGTCTCTCTTGCCTTGTGTTCTTTTTCTTTGTGTTCGTTTCTTGTTTTGATTGCAAGCATTCCTAAAACATTTTATATGTACTATCACACTCAATATGACTCGCAATGTGAGAGCGTGTGGCCGCAATGCTTCAATGCACAGCACTGCCCGAAAGGAACACAAAGTATTTAGACGATGCTGGGGTTGCCCGAAAGGAACAAGAAGAGTATTTAGATGATGCAGGGGCAGGAGCTGATTATCACAATAGAAGAATCATGCTGCTTCAAGCAGCAGGATTCAAGCGCTCTGCATGCTGACCTCACCATGCATCCAGGAAGCATTCCGGCCACACGCTCAAGCGTTCCAAGTCATACTGAGCATGACTGTACCCCACAGTGTCTAACCAGCTTAATGCGTTCCACAGCTATTTCAATTTAAACTTGCTGGAACACACTGAAAACACTTAAAAACCTTCACCATGCGATCCTAGTGCGGCTGCATGTAAACAAATCAGGAACAAATCGATGCTGGCTTTGTGCTGAGCTCTCAGGGCAGTACTTACAAATGAGGGCATCGACACGCACTGGGTCCAGTGCCTCTTTGGGTGGGGCGCCCTTATTAACATTGCATCCTTTTCCATACAGGGACTTGCCCTCCATCTCATCCTTCGTGAATAACACACGCATCAGTGCCCTCGCGAATTTCGTCGGGGCACCACGACAGTGCGAGTGAAGTCTCTGCAGGGTGGCCTTCTCCACCATCACTCCACTGCCGATGTTCACCTGCACAATAAAGAAATCGAGATAAGAAACCTGGGATGACCTTATGGTTCCTTCCAACCTATATGATAGCCACGAGGCAAATAGTGTGTAAGCTGCGATTTAAAAGTGGGGGAAGAGAAAATTAAAGATGAACAGCTGCACAGCCAACAAGTAGTTTTATTTCTACATAAGTATACTTCTAAAATGCAATCTCATGAGAATGTGCCTACTGTTAAGATGGCTGATAGTCCCATCTCTCATACCAAATCCATAAAAACAACTACTGTGCCTTAAAAATCGGTAAATTATTTAGCAGGATGCTACATGTCTAGTAGAGGCACTGCTCTTCAGCTTTGAAAAATGACGCCCCTAAGCTTATACTCAGAAAATTTTGCCCTGCGCTTTTGAGAATAAAAGTTTTGACAAGAAAAGATATTCACTTGCATGGCCGGAACACTGTGTGATAAAATTTTTAGCTAGAGAAAATGCTCTCAAACTCGTATTTTAGCGCCCTCTCCAGAAGCTGACTGTATGTGCGACAACACAACAGAATTTTTTTGTGCAGTTCCCATTGCAAAAAAAAAAAAGCGAAGCAAGGGGGAGGCTGAACAACACAGCTTGTCATACCAAAATGTCTATGTACGCCATCTGTCAGTCAACTGGTGTACAAACCTGTCCAAGCTTGCACATTTTACCACTGCATTAACAGGCTTCTACTGGTGCTCTGTGCACGAAACACTGGACAGGAAAGAACCATTCAGTTTTATAGTCAAGCTAGCTTTTGTTTTGCTCATTGTGCATACGACACAGCGTGCATACATGGGACCCAATCAGTTCTGTGAATTTTCGTTGTGCCCATTATCCAGAAAGTAGTTCCATATTAACGAGGCGCAAATATGTTAGAACAGATTGGTCCTCATAAAGATTGTCCACATTTCGATTCATCCATATTAAAAGGGCATGACTGTATATCAGACAAGGCAATAGAGCCATGCCTCGTTAATATGGACATATTGGTTCCTGAGACATATTGTTTGTAAAGCAAGTCATGCGTAATAATGTCCTGTGAAGAAAAAATTCTGAAAAAGAAAGCTAATTAAGGTCTGCTTCTGTGCATAGTCGTGGGCAGTGAAGTTGAAATTAGACAATCTGGGGCATTATTCTGGTAGCCATTTTCCTTTTAAATAATGCGGTGCAGTCTGAAGCATCTAGTGGTCCATTAGACAAGTGATGGCATCGCACTGTGCGATGGCACATCTGCTATGACTGTTCACATACCATGAATCGCTAATACATATGTGTACTAGGTGGGCTGACAGCTGTTTAATGCAGCAGAGCACAAGTTCCTGAGAGAGTTATCTTCACATTACTTCATACGATATGACAAAGGGAAGAGATGCTGACTGGGCACCTCGGAAAACATGAAAAAGCAAAAATCGTGCCTTCACTCAGGCATTTACACTTTCACAATGCTTTAGAGCGTTCATAACACAGGGAAGGTCAAAGTTACGTTCTTATCGTTGTCCAAATTAACACAAGAGACATACATGGACCCCAATGGAGCCCGGCTCCATGTAAGTTCGCCCTCTCCATTGTCAAGACAGCTAGTTTGCATATAAAGAAAGCGTAAATGCATTAAAAAATATTTGGGAGCCTGTAAAACTGTCCATAACTCTAATCCCCCACATAAATGGTAGTTCTAAAAACAGGGCATGACTCTATCCGTAGGTAACGATTTGCTCCCCTCTGAGAGTGGCAGCCATAGCCTTCAACATGTGGCTGGATACAAGAACTCGAGCTAGCAGAGAGAATGTAAATAAACCCCAGCTTGTAATAATATTATCATTCAACTGAATGAAGAGTAACACACTATTTTGTAGTTTTTGTAGCTTTGGTTAATCACTTGCCAGCACTGCTGTATCAGCACTTTTATAATCACATAATTGCTGTGTGTGAGGCACAATAATGTAGTACTTGAAGCTGCTTGCTGTAGTTTTCTGTGTCAATATACTGAGTTATACCAAAGGATTTTGTGCAGCTGCAAAGCAGTGGCCTCATGTACTGCAATAGAATGGGTGTTGCAGATCTCAAAATACTACTTATTTATTTATTTGGTTTTTAGCCTAGAATTCAGACTTAGGTCACAGCCATATTTCTGGCATCATGAGCACCAAAAGAAAAAGAAAAAGCATTTACCATCTCGGCTTCAGCGGTAGCGGCAGCTGGCGAAGACTCGAGGCGGCGGGTGATTTTCCTCAGACCCTTCACCATCTTGAAGGAATCTGAACACAGAAGGAAACAAACATTTAAAAACACACAGCAAGCACAAACAAAGAAGTCAGCTATCGACTTTTATAACTGGAGAAAACATTATTATATCACAAAATCAGGAGCAAAGCTAAGCTGTTTTTGTCCTGCGCTCTCATGGCAGTACTTGCAAATAAGTGCATTAGGCATGCATTGTATACAGTGCCTTTTTTTGTGCACTAATGCAACAAGCGAAAGTGTCTTTTACTTCAAAGAGCAACTTACCGTAGTTGTTCTCCGCCACCTGCAGGCGCTCTTGCAGCTCTTTTACTTGCTGCTGCAACTGCTCCACCTTTTTGTGGGCGTCGCAGGAGCATTCTGTTCCATTCTAAAGAGAGACGACACACCATCAAGCACCAGTTGAATTACCACTGTTGATAGTAGTGGCAGCTAGCATCCACTGCAATGCAGTTGTTATTTTCTGTCTTGTCATGCTTACACAACCAGCTGAACTCCCGAGTCACCAGGGTGCTTCAGAATAGGGGGACCATACCGGTTAAGGGTCCGCCTATTAATGAACAAACTCGCTAATGAATGTTCAAACAGAGCTGCAGCTAATAACCAAAGTGGTATCTTACCATAAGGAATATTAACTGCCTACAATTTCAAGCTGCACCATTATATGCGAAGCATGCATATGCAGTTACAGCTGCTAGGAATGGACAAGAAAAAAAATCATACCGTAAAAACTATTAACAAGCTATAAACATGACTGTTTAAGCAGGACATTGTGCAAGTCCAAAAGAAGCATAAATAGAACGCACTGGACTGTGAGCAGTAAATTATATATATATATATATATAGAGAGAGAGAGAGAGAGACGAAACGAAAAGGCAAGGAGGTTAAGCAGAAGCACAGACCAGATGGCTACCCTGAATTAGCGAAAAGGAAGAGGGGGCGTAAAAAGGAAAGCAACAGATGGGATAATTAGTTAGGATATCAGAAAAAGATGGGGTCTTTAAGGCAGTAAAACGCAATGGAAGACACAATGTGTCGCACAAGCACAACTGTCCAAAAATAGTTTGTTACAATGCCTTGGGGTTAATTAGTGTTTTATAACTGCAGTGTGGGTCACCAGTGGGTCATGTCACGTATTCATGCCGAATACTGTGCCAATACTGTGTGATTGCATGAATAGTGTGCTGCGTGATTAAGCCATGGGACAGCTTAAGTTTTTTCAAAGAGGCTGTGAAAAGTACACATGCATAAAGCACCTCAATGAACTAAAAGTAACGGCATCTCCTCCCTCCTCCTCCTATGCCAGCGTTCCTTTTGACTAATCCCAGGCGCTGACGGTGATGGCACCTAGGCCGGGGGCAGACAGCAGACACTCCCAACGCTCGCCCTTTGGTGTGAAGTAGACCGCATTCCCAAATGAATTTTTATTGTTTTCTGCCTCAGAGATTAAAAAACTGGACGGGAGATTAAAAAAATTAGTTACTCCAATAGCTAACCATGCCCACCTGTACTGCTTTATCGAAGCTTTCTGAATAGCGATCACTCTTATTGCGGTGTACATGGTGGAAAAGGCGCCTACGACCGAGTTCATAATACTACAGTGGATATCCTCGGAGTTGTTTTCCTGAATGGCGCCTTTGCCCAATATCATTTGCAACTTAATGCTGCCAAGATTAAGTGGACGGCATGTGCTGTGGGCGTGAATATTTAGCTTTCTCTTTTGTTAGACACACACGTGCGGTCTAGGCTTTATAGGAACCGATGGCAGTGTAATGTTCCCGTTTTCAAGTGTAATCAGTTGTGCTTTTCAGGGTGTAATTGCCCACTCATCTTAACTTTTCTATTTGTAGTGCTGGAAAGCTTGGCAATTGTTTCGAAGTGACTATGCCATGGGTACAGCAGAGGCTAATGTTGAAAGGATCCAACTGGCCCCGGTCCCTTGCGTTTGTATGTAGATTGGTGAATATGTTACACAGTTGTGATCAGAAGAATTTTGATGTAGGATGAATTGTCTTAGTTGATTCACGGCAACCACAATTGTCTCTATAATTACTGCTACGCATGAAGCCGCAGTACTGAATGACCCACTACAATGCTGTTTGTATGGTGATTGACCTCTTGCATCAGCATAAGCAATAATGGCTGATAAGAGAACATTAGCTTCCATCTTGTAATTCTCATGCATAATGCACAGCAGGCTGGACTACCACAGTAAATGAATTAAGGTTTGGTATGGCACAACCAGCGTCGGGCATCAAAAAATGTTTTGATGCCAGAAGCAACACAGTGCCATAGTTTTTTTTGTTTTGATTTTACTGGTCTGCCCAAGCACAGCCTCCACGTCTTTACCTGGGCTACAAATATGCTAGAGCACATGACTTGTGTAAGGAAAAGGTGCAGTGGACAGGAGTACTGCCATCACAAACACCTCAATGCTGCTACCAACCTTACCAACTACTCGAAACTTACTATCCTGCTCAGCTTAGTCATCAAGTTTTTCTGCCCCAATTCACCATAGCCATGGGGCTCTGCACTTTACAAATGTATTGCTCTCCTCAGGCAACCCCCATGTCACACAGAAGAAATTATAAAAAAATTGGCAGTGGTTTCGCTCTTGTTAAACTGGGTAAATTGCGTAATTGGCTGAAGCAAAGCTGTACAAGGTCAACGACGGGAGCTACGACGGCTCGAAACCTGTCGCAGTATTGCTTATGCAATAAAAACTGAATGTGCTGGCAAGTTTTGTCACCTAGCTTATTTACAGACTAGTTTGAACAGCCTTGTGGGTTTATGGGGGTTTAGCGTCCCAAAGCAATTCGGGATATGAGGGACACCATAGTGAAGGGCTCCGGAAATTTCAACCACCTGGGGTTAACATGCGTTGACATCGCACAGTGAAGAGGTCTCTAGAAATTTGCCACCACCAAAATTTGGCCGCCATGGCCCACATCAAACCCACTTCTTTCGGATCAGCAGCCGAGCGCCGTAACCAATGAGCCACCGTGGCGGCCAAGCAGCCTTAGACAGTGCCCACCAAACCACATACTTCATAGAGGCTGGAGTCAGCTTTGGCAACACTGCTAAAGGACCACAGACACCTTATTTCAGCTGCGTGTTTTCTTCTTTCAAATGATGCTTTTCACATTAGAATGCACATGGTGTTTCACATGGTGTTTGCCTATGACCACTAAATTTTATAATATTACATTACTTCTTGATGCTGCTTCGGTTTCATCAATGAAACGGTGGCTGTAACGCTTAGGAGTGTTTAGGTGATGTGAGGCATGGAAAAACTGAAACATTACTGCTGATATGTCGCTTCTTATTCCAGCTTTTGAAGCAGGTTGGCCTACGTGTTGAAACAGAACTAAGAATCAACAATTATACTGCAGTTGTTTTGTGCCTCAAATAACCTATAACACTCCCAACACATCACGGCCATCATTCCGCTGATGAAACCGAAACAGCATCAAGAAGAAATTCAATTATAAATTACTCAGAGGTAGCAAAAGAATGCCACATGGTGAAACATGCATCCTAGTGTCTAACGTATTCATTCTAAAAAAGAAAACAAGCAACTAAAATTAGATGTCTATTTTCCATTACTCCTGACTTGCAGAAAATTTTAAAACCAGCCGCCATCGTGGATCACTGGTTATGGTGCTTGGCTGCTGACTCAAAAGGCACGGGTTCGATCCCGGCTGCGGCGATCACATTTCAATAGAGGAGAAATGGTAGAGGCCTGTGTACTGTGCAATGTCAGTGCATGTTAAAGAGCCCCAGGGGGTCGAAATTATGCGGAGCCCTGCACTATGATGTCCCTTGTAGCCTGAGTCGCACGGGACATGAAACTGTATAAACCATAAATTTTATAACCCCATTACCACAAATAGCACTTGGAGCTTCTCTCCCAAAGCAAGTTTGGCTAGTGTGATTGCTGCGATTTGTGGTCAAAATGAAAGCAACACAAAATTTGCATGCCTGCATGTTTCATTGCATAATTACAAGACATAAAAACAGGGTGATGAAGGACCACATCTTGTTTCACGCGTCATGGATGACAATGTCTAATCAAGTAGTATACCTGCTTGCACACAGCCTTTTCATGCTTCTTGTTTCACATCACTCATGTGATAACACAGCTGTGTACAGTTACTTGATTGCAATGCATCTGTAGCTTACAGCATGCACATATACCTCATATCAAGTGACCTAAGGCACAACCTACATTAGGGGGCTTCCAGGCAATGTTGACATGTGTTACTCCACTAAAGTAAAGAAATTCTCTTCCTTCTATATTATGTTGCTTGAAAACAAACACAGTTGCTAAATAAAGAGTTTCTCTTGTTAAATGTCTCAATACTTTGAAAAATAAAAATTAATAATTTCACACCAGGAAATATGCCTTTTATTCCTTATTCACAATTTCGTAATTACAAATTTAAGATGGCATGCTGATACGAGGCCGGTATTTTTTTATAAACAGTTAACGAAGACATCTAAACCATTCTCCCTAATCTCTTGTAAGAAAATAAAATTTCGCCGTCTTGACGCTTGGTAGTCAACCTACGCTATCATAAAAATAGGTACTGTTTACATGAAAACGTGTGCGTTTGAAAAATAAAAGCAGGCACAAAATCGGCTAGCAACGGCAAAGAATTCTAATGCTCTTAAATCTATCTCGCAGCTAACAACCTTTATGCGTTACAATCTGTAGCAATAGACTATAGATCACAGCAATGATTACGATGTGCTGACGTTACGTGGCCCCTTGCAATACAGAAAAAGAAAGCAGAAAGGGTTACTACTAAACGTCGACAATAATGGGTAGATTTACCTTCGGTTTTTTTGAAGGCGGCTCTTCACCTTCACTGCCACGGCTGTTAGAGGCGCCGGCACTTTTCACGGCCCGCGAACGTCGCCGTTCCATCACTTTCAGCGTGCCTGCGTTATTTTACCAGAAGAAATAAATCCAGAGCATTCGCGGTGCCTAGCAATAACGGTTGCAAACGCTTGCGCTTACCGAAATCGAGCAGCTCTGCTGTAGCTGGTGGCTCCCCAGCTTTCCAGTTGACGCTGACATGTGTGCCACGAAGCTCTTCAATAGCGTTCTCTTCGCTCATAAGGCGGAAGCCGAGACTGACATCCACTATCGAACGCACGGGATAAACGTCCCATGATTCCTCAGTTGTCCACTTAATAAGTATGTGCGACATGGCAGAAGAGGAACAGAAGAGACAGAAGAGGAACACAAGAGGTGAAGAGAAGAAAAAGAAGCGGAATAAGCAACGCGTCCCGCCCGAACCGTGCTAACACGTGCTAACAGGCTTTGGCTATGATACGTACTTGCGATTCATCGTAAGACGAACACCGCAACTTTTACATTTCATTTCAAACAATGTACTTTATTTGCGTTTTTAGTATTTTATTTTAATTTCTGAGTTTTTGTGAAAAATAAATAAACATTGAACAGAACAGTAGCCGCTGGCCAGGGCACAACCCACGCTTTTTCGACTCCGACTGGATCACGTTTAGTTTCGATACAGCACCACAGCACTCTTGCACGTGATGAAGTTTGCGCCTTGCCTGCTCGAACAACTCTTTCTTTTTAACAGTATATCTTATTTAATCTTGGCTTGCATTCCTCTGTATTGAGGCTTCATTTGATAGCTACTGTTGCTGCTTCTAGCAGCTGCTTGGCAGTTTTTCCAGGGGGTTGAATTCGACTGCATGGCCGTAAGAATACAGCAGTGGCTTACGGGAACTTCGCGACATTTCTCAGGCTTGCTGGAATTGCTCATTGCATTTACACAGCGGAATAATGTATCATGAGACGTGCTATCATACCCACTCTACGCCGAGCGCGTGTAAACGAAAATAAAAGAGCGCTTCGGTGAGGCGACGGCGAGGCGTGTGCGTCGAGCAGACGACGCGGAAGCCTCCGTGGGCAGCAACAATTTTTTTAATAGTGCGCAGTCCGAAAATCTACTAAATGCTAACTGCTAGGTGACTAAATGGCGAAAGGCTGGAAGTGGCCGACTGCGGTAGGAATGCCGGTATAGAACAAACGTGCTGCCTCTTGCGGCCGCGGTCGTACGTGTGGCGGTGACAACCACTATACAAGTTTATCGAGTGACTCTACCAGCCCTATTTAAAAAAGGGTTCTCACTCCATCGCCCTCCCTACCGCCTATATATAACCCTACCCCCAATGCTACTTCCCCTTTCATTCTTCCCATCAGCCGTCCCCTCTACTATAATTGGACTTCTTCCACTTGCATGCGGGTATTTCTTTGCTGTGCTCTCTGTAACCACAGTACAGGGACCACAGTGTGTCCTTGTGAATCAGCCATTTATTTTTATAGGTACGTGTAGAAATGCCGAAGAGGAAAAAGTATAAGCAGTATCTTTTTGATGCCGCATGTGAGGTGCCAACTCGTACGAGACACAGGCATAAATTACGAGATGATAGAGCCGAGCGTACTGCTTGCGAAATAGGAAGCAGTTCCAACGAATCGGACAGCGACAGTGACTCGCCGTTGGCTCCACTGTCCAGCAGAAGTGATGACAGAAGTTTGTTGTCTGCTTCCGTGACAACAGAAGAACCTAGTGATAGTGACGACTTGGCCGTGACCTCGGACAATGAGCGCTTGCACACTGCAGACGAAAGCCTGGTTGACATCTCGGACAGCTCGTCATCGAGCGACGACGACGGCTGCAACCCCGAGAATGAGGACGCTTCCGAAGCAAGGAACGAAATGGTAAGCCTCGCGGTAGTTCAGTTGCGAGCAGCTGTCTTGCTGCACTTGAATTCTAGAAGTAAGCCTTGCGCGTCCAGTTTTCGCTTTTTCGTGAAGCCTGCAGGACTTCATGTGTCTCATGTTGGAATGTCACGTTGAAGTATGTAGTAAAAATTTAGAAAATGACGCTTTTTAAATGTGCCGTCTTCGAGAATTGTGCCAGCAAATCACCGCCTTTGTCTTGGCCGCTCCCCAAACAACTAACCAATTGTACGCATCGGAGGCGCGTTTGATATGTGTGCAGTAAGCCGCGACGGGATGCACGCGTTCTGTCTCCTTTGGCGCCGTGGTCAGTGTGTGCGATAGAAAATCAAAGCAAGCCCCCAAGCTTTGCCCCCCCCCCCCCCCCCTCCCCCCCTCGTCCCATGATCATGTTCGCTGAAGCATCCGAAAATGATTTACAACACCTGAAAGAGGCCAACAAGTGGCATGGTGGAACTAAGGAAGCTGGCAAACCATAAAAATTTAAAAAAAAGGCCTGGAATAAAGCATTAACAGTAGCGTTAATTGCCACTACTCATATAGCCTGTACAGCTAACCTAGAATTGATTTCTGTTCTGAAAGCAGCAGAACAAATTACATATGTGATACTGAATCTGCTAGAATTTCATACATAAATAGAAAAAATAGCACCAGTGTCGTTGACATATTTCGCAGGTGCCCAGTACAGAATTCAGCAAGCCACCAAAGAATGGCTTTAGGGGCTGCATGCAGAATTCTTCAATGCTGGTGTCAATGCCCTGGGACATTGTTGCAACAAATGTTTGGAAAAGTGCAGTGACTATGTAATATGTACCTGTGACTTACTATCACATGTCGGTAAATTTGCCTGTGGGACAAGATTTGACCATATTGGCTCTCTTGAATCACCTTGGTTCTAAGGTGAGGTTATTGTTGAAATGTTAGGTGCTTTGGCACTGCTGTACTTTATAACATCAAGCATGTTCAAATTATTGCTGCAGTGCACCAAGTGACTAAAGGGTATTCATTTTTCACCCGTTATCCTAACTTTTTTCAGGAAGAGCCACTCTACCTTGGAGCGAAGCTGTCAAAGGGCCAAAGCCTTGTGATGGTGATGGCCCACATATTGCGACATCATGCATCAAAAGAAGCAACAGACAGCCTCCTCAAAGTTCTTGATGCACACATGCCAGAGAGTGCAATTTTTCCTAGGTCTAAGTATCTTTTTTTCAAACATTTCACCTCTCTGTCAGAGTGCAAGCGCACGACGCATCTGTATTGCAGCAATTGCGCCGAGTACCTGGCTGTACTTCCGTGCGCAGCAGAAAATTTCAAGTGCCACAAATGTTCTTCAGCATACAAGTGTGCCGACCTTCTGGCATCAGGATCCTTCTTCATTACTGTGGACATTGAGTCACAGATTAGAGAGTTGCTCTTGAGCGGCAAGCTTGCACAGAACCGCACAGGTCCTCGGTATGATGTGGGTGACATCACCCAAAGTGCTGGATACAGCAGTTTGCCAATAACTGATGATGATGTGTCAGTTACCTGGAATACTGATGGCGTGCCATTGTTTGAATCGTCAGGACACAGTGTGTGGCCGTTACTGCTCCAGATAAATGAGCTGCCATACAAATTAAGGGTTCAGAAATTGCTGCTTTTTGGTCTTTGGTTCGGAAGTAAAAAACCAAATATGAACAGCTTTCTTGGGCCCTTTGTGCAAACAATGAATACGCTTTGTTCAGAGGGCATACCTTGGACGACTCCGGCTGGAGTGGACAAGGTATGTCGTGTCTATCCTGGGCCATGTAGTGTGGACACTGTAGCCCGCTGCATGGTGATGAATATGCACCAATTCAATGGTGCTCATGGGTGTGCTTGGTGTGAGCAGTGTGGAGAGGTTATTGATAAAGGTCGAGGTCACACTCGTGTGTACCGAATGCAGAAGCCTGCTGCAAAATTAAGAAGTAAAGAACGCTTCGAAAAGCAGGCCGAAGAGGCACAGAAGAGGGGTGAGCCTTACAAAGGCGTGAAAGGCCCTAATATTCTTTTTTTAATGGCATTTTTCAGCTTCCCTTCATCATTTGTTGTTGATTATATGCACACTGTGTGCAACGGTTTTGTCAGAACCACAGCATTTATGTGGTTTGGGCATAAGAGACGGTCGGAATACAGCATTGGATGTTATCTGCCACAGATTAATGCCAAGCTAAGGCAGCTAACTCCAATATGGGAGATGAGTAGGCTCCCACGGTCCCTTTCTGACATGAAATTCTGGAAGGCGTCTGAGTGGAGAGAGTGGATGCTCTATTTTTCCCCTGTCGTCCTGAAGGAGTTTTTGCCCAATGTTTATTACAAGAACTGGGTTAAGTTCGTAAAAATAATGCACTTTTGTTTGCAGTCATGCATACCAATGGAGAAGATTGAGGTTGTGAAGAAAGCTATGGTAGACTTTTTACAAGAATATGAAGAACTGTATGGAATTCATGCTATGACATATAATGCCCACATCCTTATCCACATGGTGGATCACGTGATGCAGTGGGGACCCCTTTGGGGTTTCTCCGCTTACCCATTTGAATCCGTCAATGGGAAGCTCGTGCGTTTTGTTAGCGGCACAAGATATGCTCATTTACAGATCGTAGAAAAATTCTGTATAATGCAAAGCCTTCCACAGATCTTGTCGAAGACAATGAATTGGAAAAATAGTGAACTTAGGCATTTTGTTAGATCTTTGCTGAAAGGATACAACTTACGCAAGGCTAGTTCACAGTGCGGCGGCATAATCCTCTATGGAAAGGGGAGCCGTGAAGGGCGCACTGTGAAATACAAAAAAGCTACAGTTGGTACTTTTACATATTGTGTACAGTCAATGGACAAATCAAAAAGAAAGAATTCCTATGTTCTTGCTGATGGAAACGTGTTTGGGCGTGTGACTGATATCCTGACAACCTGTGCTCAACGGTGTTGTATGAAAAATGACCATGTACAATTTAGAATCAGGAAGTTTAGCATTCTCAATGTGTTTCTATCTTGCATTGCTGACTGTGGCTCTGTTCAGTTTGTAAGTGTTCAGGAAAGAGATGAGTTTGCTACTGTGAGTGCCTTGGATATAAGGAAGTGTATTGTCCTATGCTGTTCGGGAAAAACAGTCTTGGCTGCGGTTCCTGAACAGTGTGTTTTAGAGTCAAATTAATGTTCAGGTTGTTCTTTTCAATGCGCTTTCACACATGAGCTCATTTCATGAACGTTTCACTGCCTTGACATGCAGTAATGTTTCTTGCACTTTTAGTGTTATGTTTATGTTATAGCTTTACATATGTTTCATGCTTTCACGCAAAGTGTCTTCTGGTACTGAAGGAGACCAAGTTTTAGTTTTGCGCACATTGAACTTTGCACTAGTGTCACCCCATGCTCTCACTCATGCTCAGTAGCATGAAATTAGTATTATGTAGTTTATAAATGCAAACTTTGTTATGCAAGGATACTTGCTTTTATTGCTGCAGTGCTTTATGTGTGTATAGTCTTGATTTTCACCCTTGCTCAACATTACTATCAGCTACATGTAGAGAGATCATTCATGTTTACAGTGCTTATCATGGTGTTTTTGTGTGTAGAAATTGAGTGGTTATGTAGCAACCAAATTTAATATAGCACTGATGGATATTTTTGTTAGTGTAATAACCTCTCAACAGGGTAAAGTTAACACTGTTTTTGCAGAGTAAATTTGTGTTCTGCAATTCCATTTGCTTTTATTGCTTTGCTGTGCTTTACATATGTGTGGTCCTGATTTCCACACTTATTGAACATGGTTATCAGTTACTTGCAGAGAAATCATTCATGTTTAGAGTGCTTATGATAGCATTTTTGTGCGTACACAGATTTATTAGGTAGCAATAAAAATTTTATTAAAGTTATTGATGTCACAGTAGCTACAAAATAATTTTTGTAGAGTATATGGCATACAATGTAATGCTTGCCTAGTGATCCATATGACAAACAATATGAAGCCTATCGCAAAGCTTTACAATTTTTTTTGTATGCTTCGAACATGCAAGTTGGCATTATTCATCGTGCCATCATTTTCTAAAGTGATCATGCACCATTGTTTAGAGAGCAAAATAATTTCATGCTTGAGTGCGTCACCCTCATCTTGCTCGTAGGATCTTCTCTGCATGGGGTACCATGTTGCTAGATTTGTATCAAACTAATATGTAGGTGCCCAAAATTTATGGCATGGATACACTGTGCATTAGATGGTCATGCCAATGTGGGTTTGTGTATGTAGAGTTTTGTAATGGGAGTATGGTGCTTTGTTGTTTCCTTGTAATAGAATTTCATAAATTTTTGCTATGGTATGCCGCTTGTTTTCATAGTACCTCTTGTTTGTAAACCTTTTTGTCAAATGCGTCTTTAGCTGTAGGACATTAATTACATGTATAAATTCTTTTTACACACACTGATTGCCATCAATAAAAGTATATAAATGCACCATGCCATGCCCTTTTTTTCTCGAACTAGGATGTGCCCGTTTCACACAGATTTGCAAATATTTAGAGGTACGGTTTACAAACATCGATAAAGTATGTGTTTGCAGTAAAGTATATGTTTGCAGTTAGGGTTAAAAAACACCAGAATGGATAACTTCAGTTCAGTATCTGCTACTTGGGGTTCATTAATATGCATAGACATTTTGCAACACTTGGGCATTACTATGGCCCTGTGGAAATGGTGCCTCACCGGCCATTGCATGTGCCATGGAGTCAGAATTAGCCAAAGATATGCACTTATTGTGATGCATTGGGCTTACCTAGATGTGTAAAAAAAAGCACACACAAATTAGACAGCGCAAGAGTTCAGACACAGTGCGGGGACCATACTGTTATGCCATAATGCATCAAAAATTATTCTGAGAATTTTTCCAGAGAAGCTCAAAACTTGAGGATTTGTGATGTGAGACTGATGCAAAAGTTCATCAGGTATTATGATGACAATCTGATGAAAATAAACTTGATGTTGAAATTCATCAAAAATTTATGATGTGCATCTGATGCAAAAAAGTTAATGTTAAAACTCATCAAGAATTTATGATGTCAGTCTGATGCAAAAACACAACAGGTGTTGCTTTTGTGATTAATTTCTGATAACTCATCAGGATGATATCACAATTATATCAGAAATTCAATATCCATTTTTATAAGGGGGGAAGGTTGTAGGCAGATTCCCGCAGCAAATGGTTCACCCCAAGCAAACAAGCGGAGAAGAAAAGAACGGCATTATTTGATTTACACCTGCGAAGTTCGTTAATCACTAGTACACACACAATCCATCGCTGATGCTTGCCGCGGGAAACGCGCTTCAGATGGCGCCAAAAGCCACCGTTAGCTGTCTGTTTACCCTGGAAGATTCCGTGCGTTTCCATAGCAGGTATGTAACAATTCACCTGCGTGAGCGGAAATGAATTCAGAGAAATGTTTCCAGATCTTGCTTTGTTTTAGTGTATAGCCTCTCTTCTTCTTCTTTTTTTTTTTTGTAGCATGCAACGCACGTAGTATTGTATGGACCCCTACTGAGAAGATGGCGAATGCGTTCAGGAAATGTAAACGAAATAAAAATAACATAAGGGGAAATACATTTTCGAAGAAGCCAAGCAAAAATCGAATGCAATGAAAATGAACACGTAGACTGTGTGAACACAAAGAAGAGAAACTAAATTAACAGCGGACAGGAGCAAAAATCTTCATATTATTGATACTTCGTCTCCCTTATCCGTGTTCCTTAGATACACCAGATATTTGTGTCTGTGTATGCCTAGCTCAGTTAGTAGAGCACCACACATGTCATGCGGAGGTCGTGGGTTCGGCCACCGCCGGCCGCATGTGTTTTTTTTTTCTACTTTATAATAAATTATCATCCAGGTAAAACTGGTTAAACTTCTAATTTTTCATTGATTAACATAGCAAATAAAGAAACACTCCTGGATGCTTTCCACGGTTTCAGAGGTCTGCCTTTCTTCATAAGTCTGGCGTGACGAGCCTCTCAGTACCCTATCCTTGCCTGCTGATGTCTACATATAGAACATCACACGACAGAAGAATAAGGGCTAGGATGGCCCATACCCCGTCGATCCCGTGTCGATATGGGGCTCTGAAGAAGATGCAAGACCCTTCACCTGCCCGAGGTACAGCCTTTGTCAAAAGTTTGGAGCCCAGGGGGTTTGCTTCTGAGCCACACTGTGTCGTTCTTAATGGATTTCTAGCGCTCCAAATTTCCTGGACATGAGAAGATTTCTGGTACTGCCTCCTGCAATAGGTTAGGACTTGCATGAACGCTCCTGGAGTCTCAATATAAAGCTTGGAAGTGAACCCCCTGGGCTCTAAACTTTTGATAAAGACTGTACGTTCCACACCGGCTGCAGAGGTGGATGTTCGCCACCTGCTGTGGACTTGTACAGGGACAAGGGCTTCAAGGACACGAATTCTTCAGGAAGTGGGACTAACGGCGACAAGCCAGGAGGATTTCTTCAAGTGGCTCGCCGACAACAATAACAGCAGGAGCGTTCTCTGCACGAAAATACCTCACATGATTTTCTCTAGTATAGAGCGAACCCAAATTTTGCTTTTATGGCAAGTGTGTGAAATAAAAAAAAAGTCACACCCACAGATAAAGGAGCTCATCAATTGTCCCCCCTTTTTTTCTCAGCAGGCCTACCGGGCTTTTGAGTAGGCCCACCTGTCAGGTAACGGAGTTCCGGGCAAACAGAATAGCCCTTAGAACAGAGCCTACAACAGAGGATTCCAGTGCTGTGAGTTCCGGACGGAGTTCGATCACTGCACTATCGAAGCTCGAAAGGCGTATGCTCGCTATGCTGCTAAAGGACATTTCGGTCGGTCGGTCGGTCGGTCGGTCGGTCGGTCGGTCGGTCGGTCGGTCGGTCGGTCGGTGCAGCACTGACATCAGTTCACTGATTAATTGATTGGTTAACGAATCCTCATGCGCCATAGCAACGCTATGGTCTGGCCTAGTGGAGAGCTCCGGATTAGTTTCGATCGTCTCGTGTTGTTTACCGTGCAACGAAGTGTCAGTATATGGTGCGTTTGAGTTTCGACTTCCGCATAACGCAGCCGGGATCGAATCTGCGACCTCGTGTTACGCAGCAGAACGCCTTGCCCTCTGGGCCGTCGCGACGGGGAGCGGTGCCGTGCTCTTTGTCACCATTCTCTCGCTTGCATCGTCCTGTCTCATGACCGCCTAGATAGCATGACCAATGTATAGCAGAATTTTCAGTGGGCTTAGCGCTGGCTGGCTTGTGCTTTATGGCTCAAGGCAGCCTGGGTAACGTTGTCTTTAGAAACCTCCTGTTTCTGCACCCACTTCCGCTGATCACGTAATCAACGTACGCTAGTACAAATGCGCTCACCATAAAAAGCCGCAGCGTGGGCACGGCCTACGTGACACTTATTCAGAACGCACTAACTCGATACATTACACGAAAGGCAACGCAGTCAAACTATACGGAAAAGGGCTCGGAATGGTGTAAACAACAAAACGGGTTCGTTCAAAGAGAACTCGGTTTAACTGAAGCACAGGTGAACGGCCATGTTGCAAAAACTAAAAAAGAAATAAACTTCTTGTTTCTTTTTGCCTTCCAGTCGTTTACTGATAGTTATGAACCCTCAGTTATTATCTCTCTTTTTTTTTTTCGCAGTTCTAACTTGACTGAGCGTCAGGCTCTAGAACCAAACCAACACCCGCCTTGGACGCCGTACGAACGGAGTCCCATGTTGGCAGAGATGAAACGAGCACAATTCGGCAAAAAAGTGTACTCAATAAAGATTGATTCTCTGTTCCGTTCAATTAGATTCAGTGATTATTAGCACATGCAGTTCTTAGCCGACACAATCACAGGTGTAATTTATTTCACAGCATCGGTCACGCGATATGCACGGCTTTCCTTCTGAAGAGATATCGTTTAAATGACTCGGGGAACTGACCAACTACTCAACCTCTTCGACTGTGGGTAAGTGACACCGATGTTTGTACCGCTGCCATTTCAGGAAAGATAGTCACATGACCCGGAGCGGTGACGTCACAGGTTCTTGGTCAGCCATCCGCCTGGCGGCTGAGGCCGTGAAGAGACAATGTGTCTTCACCAGACCTTAGTTTGCGAGGCTCCTAAGTAGGGCTCCCTTAGGCCTGCGTGCCGGGGGGTCCAAAAAGGAGTCTCATTTCGGTGGAAATAAACGTTTTGATGATGATGATGATGATGACATACTAATACCGCTTCAACTACTGCCAAACCTGGGAACTCTTGCTGGTACAGCTATGGCTGTGAAATAGACAAAAAGTCATTTTTATCATCGACTCTACACACATTATACTATTAGTTGTTAAAAATTACTGCTTCCCATATAAACGGCCGCCAGCAGCCCGAACCGCTTGAAGAAGTTTCACCCGCCAAGTCACTGCGAAGCGTTGCCATCAACGGGCCCAGAAAATCGTCGTTTTTCCCAACATCGTTTGTTACGCACATATGATTTTCGAGTATGCATACACTGAAATGCTACCCGCAGGGCTCAACTTAATTGCTCAGGTCGACAATCCTGACGCCACGAACCGCCACAAACATCCTCCTTTCACCCCCCCCCCCCCCCCCCCCTCCTAGTTAGCCGCCGTCTCAGCGTGTTTGTGTATGCGCAGCAGACAGTGAAGCAGACGACGCTGCAGCGCCCAACGTTACTATTGGTTACGTTAACGGCCAAAGACTCCCAGTAGCCTTTGCGAAACACGTAGCTTCCGGCACATTTATTTATTTTTTTTTTGTCATGCAGCTCGGATATATAAAAGGCATTTCCTTAGCTTGCCTTACTCCATGATCTGCTCCAACCTGCGCATGGGCGCCGCCATCTTGCTGCACTTCAGTTGGACTTCCACTTCGGAGAGTGCAAGCCAGGCAAGAACTCGATCTTACTGCACTGTAGGCGTGCACTTTTGCAGTACGAGTACGAAAGTGCGCGGTGCACTGGGAAAAAGAATGAAAAAATTCTGCACAATTTGAACTGGTGCAGTAAGTGCAGACAAGTCGAACAGACATCTTGTTGCCGTTGCTGATGATGAGGACAGCTGGGCTAAGCTTGCAGCCAGTCACTGCCATCGCGGTCGCCGTTAGAGAGCACTTCTCTGTCATAAATGCTGATCTCTTGTCGGAAACAACTGTGTGGTGTTTCAGCTAATGAAACAAATTAACCGTAACCCAAACATCTGCAAAGAGTGCAGTAAGAAACGTTCGTAGCGCCCTCTGGGGTTTAAAGGGCAACTGGAGCACTTTTTTGAGAGTTTCGCAATATTCAAGGATTCAAATCTATGTAGGCTGTAGGTAAAGCATGCCATGTGTTTTCGCACTAGCATTTAAAATAGTGAAGTAATTGACGATTGAATTTTGCGCTTCTCCTCAAAGCCATGAAGTAATGCGGGGAAGTTTAGTGTGACGTCATGGAAGGTATGATTTCAAATCACCGCTGTCATCAGCCACACCCTGTCCTGACTCGTTAGAGGCAGCCAGAGAACTCTCGGCAGGGTTTGCCTTCGGTGGCGTTGGCTTTTTCTTTCAAAGCAGGCTTTTGTGCGTTGGAAATGTACTGATACCTTCGATGACGTCATCATGCGCCCCCCACTTAGAGTTGTGCGCTGCGGAGAAACTTGAAGGTAGTCCGGATTTTAATCGGTGATTACGGTGATTACTGCGCATGCTTTACCTGCAAGTATCACACATTCGACCATCTTAAGCTCGTTGATTTCTAAAACCTATGCAGTTTCCCTTTAAGACGAGTAATCAAAGGAAAGCTTGTTATGCAGGTTTGATTCGGTTCTGACCAGCAGCACTTCCATGCAGGCGCTAACTCTTAACAATAACGCATTGTTATAGCATTGCTCTTTGGCATTTATTGATTTTTTCTTTCTCGCATTAGTTTGAGGGCAAAGATCATCTCCCAACGACGCTGCCCCAAGAACTCGTGTTTAAACGCAGAATGCACTGTTGGCACCGCAGTCTCAAAAATTGCGTGGTTTGCAAAACGTAGTTTTCGATTTGGCATCCCACGCGTAAACACAGTTTGTTCTGCCTAACCCAGTAACTGCGGCTCCAGAATGTCAACCACACTGATAACCTGTCATCAAAAACAAGTTTAACGTCAAAGCACTCAACGCCTCTTCGTCGAATGAAAGCGGTTGGATTTACACACCTTTTTATTATATTTTTTCCATTCTTTCGATGTATTTAGAAATATATAAGATTTTCTTTTACTTCTTGCCCTCACGCTGCTGCTTTGATGCTTGGCATTTTTTTCGTATTCTTTGAAGATTCTCTTTTTTCAGAAAATTTTCTTTCGTTACGCAACATCGATAATAGGTGGATAATTTTATGTACTGGGAGCAAACTACTCAAATAAAGTGCTTGTTCTGGGAAAGAGAAAATAATCGATATAATATCGATAGAGTAAATTAACGTGATAGACAGACACACGAGAAAACAAGCAAAAATGCCGTCCCAGAACCAAAGAAGAACGTCGAAGCAGCGACGCATCCACAGAATGCGAATAAACGCGAGGTGCGTAAGGCGAAATTTTCTAAAATATGAGTGCCCGACGCCTCTTCGACTTGACGGATTCCATCTCGAGGCGGTTGCTCGGGTAAAAGGACTGTTTACTTATCGGCGCAGCGCTGACCCTGGCTCGCAGGCTGACCGCATGCTTCGCGGTTGCCGTCTCCGCAAATATAGACTGCGGAAATCGAGGTGGAAATTCGCGGACGCGTTGTTGTTCCGTCTCGCCTTTGTCAACCGAGGATTCTCAGGGCCCGCCACGTCTTATATATACGCAGGAGGACGTTACGAGGTGTTTTTATTTTTGTTTTCCAAACACGCCATCAACGCGAAGGTGACGTGTCGAATCGCTTCGTTTCGACGCGGCTGCTGAAAAACGACATCGACGAAACGAATTTGAGAAAGCCTGGAGGTTATAGATTAGGGTGGAATGCGGGGTTAGGGGTGCGTTTTAGCAGTGGTGGGGAGATGTGCGGGCGGAACAGAACAAAGATAGAGCAAACCGCAAAGTCATTGGAAGGCCGTTCCATTTCCATAGCCCGTGAGGAGAGCCAATCACAGAACGGAAGCGTTTTATATGACGCGAAGGGGCCGCAAAGATGCGTCGAGTCCAAGTCGATTCCAATTGGTCAGAATCAAGGTTCCAGAATGGAGGCGTGCATAAAAGACTGCGTCAATTTTAGACCAAGGACTGCCTGACCGTTTTGCCGGAGCGGTTTGCTTGTCAATAGCCGAAACGGCGCAATCCGCGCTCGCCCCATCTACTGAGTGCGCAATTCTCGGTACGATGTACTATATTTGGGGAAAATGTGCAGAGAACGGGACAACTGAAAGACGAGCGCAAGAACACGCCTGAGCGTTGCAATATAAAAGGAAAAGCCTACTGTATATCACCTGCACGCTTCTACTATGTATAACAAGCCGAATAAAATTTGATTCTGCATAGAAACGTCGTTCGTCATCACTTGCGAAGAGCGGTTATCCCTCTTTGTATCTGATGACAACCACGCAAGTATTGTGATGTCAATAAAATTTTCTGATTTTGCGCTTGCTTTCTCAGTCATTCAATTCGCGCTTAATATGACGCTCATAGGACCTATAAAGACCTGTTCGGTTGAACGAGGCAGCTAACTCTCATATCAGAAGGGCTGTCTTCAATGTTCTGTCCCGACATGTACGGTAATGTCGCAAAGACCGGCGCACCCTTCCGCGAAGGCTTTGTAAGGACGTACCTTCAGTGCGGAAATAACAAAAAGGTAGTAAAAAAAAAAGTCAAGCCGCAAGAGTTTGAGGGAAGAGCGAAAAGGAAAACAAAAAAAAAAAAAGCCAAGAAGAGAACAGCGGGGGAGTGACACTTCGATCCACTTCTGAGTGGCGACCAATCAATCAGCCGATGATATCAGACTCCCCAAACACGTACGCGCACACAAACACACCCCAAGGAGGTGTAGCTTTTACATCAAAGCCACTCCTGAAACACCATACGACGCCGTGAAACCAGCCTCCATTGAAAATTCAGGCCGTAAACGCGTCCGCTTCAGTTGCCGTTAAGTCCGCAGGGCGTCCACCGATGAGATCACCTTTGCCCAGCACGCGTGCAAGTCTCTTTCATTGCAAACGCTATACTCTCCCCCCCCCCCTTTTTTTTTTCGTTGCCTGTCTTTGCGCTCTTTTTCTTGCTTCCTTCGTTCAAAAAAACAAAGAAAGACAGCGAAATCACGCGTAGCGAAAGCGGCTACGCCTTGTTGCGCGTGTATATTCAATCTTCTTCGCGGTCTCGGACAACGAACTTCGGCAGTGCCCTCTCAC
The DNA here is from genome assembly GCF_055824585.1 of Amblyomma mixtum. NCBI lineage: Eukaryota > Metazoa > Arthropoda > Arachnida > Ixodida > Ixodidae > Amblyomma > Amblyomma mixtum. The sequence continues at coordinate 78,789,835 of NC_143013.1, forward strand.
GACTCAGTAGCAGAAGGCAGCAACGGGGCCGCAGAGCACACATTTAAGCCCACGCGCATGTCACGCAAAACCAACAAGAGGGGCAACGACGACGACGACAACGCAGGGTGCGCGCACCCACCGACGCTGCTGTGGGCGAGGCTGGCGAGGCCTCGCCTCTGGAGGAGACGGGGACGACGATGCCGCCGCTGGCGGTCGCTCGCATCGTCCGCTGTTACGCAACCTCTGAGTGAACCGATCCCCCTCCCAATCATATTGACCACATCAAGCTCTGATCTGTCGTTCTCTTCCTTCGTTGATTCCCCTCGAGAATGCCACGCGTCAGTGCTGCCCCTGTTTCTGTCTTTCTATTGGATTTAAACGTTTTCAATCGTATTTCCTTCGCGCCTGAGATGGTGAATGTTTGGGGCTATTTGTCGACGTTAATACGTCAATGGTGCCGCTATTTTAACGTGTTGTCACTGAAAACGTCAGTGTTAACTTTCTCGCGATACAAAATGTTGTCCAGGAGTCGTATTTTGAACGTTTCATCTGGTTTTCATTTCATTTGTTCCTTTGCCATGCTCTCGGTCACGTAGCTCGGGAAACGACATCACGCTGGTTCAGGCGTAAACACGCCCATGATACTACTAATACATGCATAACTGCGTCCTACGCGCATGACACACTGTCCGACTGGGGCCAGCGCCGAAGAATGACAGAGAACGACAACACGTTTGGCCCACCTGATTAGCCTTATCGGCGAGTATCCCATATCGAGAAAGAAACTCATTTTTCCCACAAGCGATCCGTGAGTGGAACAGCTTGGCTAGCGATGCTGTCAATTGCGCATCACTCGAAACTTTCATCGCTTACATATCAAGCAATGCTGTATAGTAGACGCACGCGCTATGTTGCTTCTTGATTTCGTCGTCTGTTTGTTTGTTTGATATTTGTCAAAAGATGATGCGTCTTATCATTTGCTTCTTGAATATGTACTCACTTTTTAGCTTTCTGTCTCTGTTTCCTTGTGCTAAATATTCTAACCTATCATTTACTCCTCTTTATTGCCATTTTTTAGCGTTTGTATAAACCAAGATAGAATGCATATCTACTGCCTCATCAGTTCAAATTGCTTATGACCGTGCCTACTTCAATTTTGTTGCTTTCAATGTGTAATGTGTCCCTTTCCTGCAACGGCCTCAAATGTGAGGCTAGCAGTATGTTCAATAAATAAATAAATAAATAAATAAATAAATAAATAAATAATAAACTCTGATGTGGAATTGATGGAGTGTGGTCTCTGCGACTCAGCCGGACTGGCCGTGTCGGGGATGGGCCATTTTCTTCTTCACCTCCCGTTACTTTAGCTGCGACTGACGTCATGCCAAATGAAATAAAAACAAAGTAAATAGCTGCAAAGTACGGTCTGTCCATAAGGAGCATGCAGCCACTAGTGAAGCGGGCGCTTTGCTGGCTATCTTAAGTCGGCGCCATGCGGGCCTTGTGGCCTGGAAAGGAGGCTTTCTTATGTTAAAGATGTCAAACAGGGGAGGGAGTGCCCCTAATTCTGTCACTTGCTCGCATCGAGATAACAGAGTGAATATCTTTGAGCTTTTGCCCACTCCTCGACTAATTTTGTTAAGAGAAGGGCTCTGTTATCTGCTTCCGTCTTTACTAAACGAGTATGAATTGAATTAGTTTGATTTATTTTCGTGCACGTATAAGGAGCTTCGTGCTCTGTGCGAACACGCTGTAACATAACTAATATTTTGAGCATTGCTACCTACCTGCGAACTCCATGAGTGCTGTAACATATCCATGAATACACACAATTTTTTTTAATTTAATTTGTGATATTTGAATGTTTTCCTGGTCAGCGTGTATGTCTGCGTTTATTTCGTTTTTTTTTTCCTGTTTTGCTCTGTTTGCAATATTATTTAAATATGATTGTTCTCGCTTGAAGTTACCAATGATGAGTGACATTATTGTATTGTATGCTGTACTGTACATGAGTTATCATTCTTTTTACATGTGTGTGTGTGCTGGTAACGGATGCTGCCGCTGTGCCAAACTGGGTGCTGCGGGCCAGTCAAGCTGTCAATGGGCAGCTTTTTCTTGGAGCTCCCCTCCATCTGGAAATTTCTAGGTGGCAAAATAAACTGATTTGATTTGATATGATTTGATTTTGTTTCCTGCCCTTGCGGCTACCCGACAGCCCGAAAATTTGTGAATTTTGATTGTGCGGCTATCTGAAGAGGCAGCGTTAAAGGTTCAGTTAGCCAGAAAATTCGGCATCGGCGTTGTGAGCGAAAAATCACACGCATGACTCTGCCAGGCGGTGCCCAGTAGGGCAAACTAGGAGGAAGGTGGGCCACATAGATCACGTGAGCGGCATCGGAAGCTGTTTGTAAGCGCACAGTTCAGTCGACGAAGATGGCAGACAGATTCTAGATGGCGAGCAAGTCTATTCGGAGGTCTAGATTTTAAGTGCGGTCAATACAATGAAGAAATATAGAATGATTAAATGGCAAACTCCAGAGCCGATCCCTTTCTTCATAAGCGAATTTTTTCCCCCATTAGGAATGCACGGATTTTGCAGAGAAATTCTTCTTGAAGTTTCGGGGCTGCAGTGCTTTGTGGGCCACTTTGTCTGCCTTTTCGTTGCCTAAATTGCCACAGTGCGCTGTAATCCATTGGAAGAGTCTACAATAACGCAGCGAGCTATGGAAAGAAAAATGATAGGTGTAACGTTAAGAGATCGGAAGCGGGCGGAGTGGGTGAGGGAACAAGCGCGGGTTAATGACATCCTAGTCGAAATGAGGAGGAAGAAATGGGCTTGGGCAGGGCATATAATGCGAAGGCACGATAACCGCTGGTCCTTAAGGGTAACGGAGTGGGTTCCTTGAGAAGGCAAGAGTAGCAGGGGGCGGCAGAAAGTCAGGTGGACGGGTGAGATTATGAAGTTTTCCCGGATGTGGTGGTCGCAACCGACAAAAGACAGGGTTAATTGGAGAGACATGGGAGAGGCCTTTTCCCTCCAGTAGGCGTAGTCATGCTGACGATGATGGCAGTAATCTGCAACGCTGGCCAATGCTGTAGACATAGGAGGTGAAAGGGGAATGGCTGGTGATTAGTTTTTCTCAAAAAGCTTGAGAGACTTTGTAGAACTGCATTAGAGACTTTGAATATCACGCATCGTTCAGCTGTTCGGCGCAACATATAAGTATAGGAGAGCCTATCTGATACCATGCACCTCTACCGATGTTGAGCACGTCGTCAATAGGAGCAATGCAATAGGAGAGTATTTTCCCCTTGGAGGGCATGCAGAAACCACAAGAGCAACGCTCCTTAGAAGATAAGCTGTCGGTCAAGATTTGGATCTCTTTCGAGCGCTTTTAAAATATGTACAGGTTAAGTCAAAAGTTCCCAGGCCACAGGGTTTGCTTTTGACCAGCATAGTCGGGCAGTTGAGATAACCTCGAAGCTCAAAATATCTGTACAGAATAGAAAAAGGATCGTTCTACCATCTGAGAACCTTGATAGAGTTATCGGAATCTCAAGTGCCAGGGTATACCGATGAAAAGCGGACCATGTGGCCTGGGAAGTTTTGACCAACCCAGACTAAGGAGCACGATTCTTTGCATTGACGGCAGCTATAAATCGCTTATTTGAAGAGGCGAGAGTGATCAGATAGGAGAAGACGGAAGCAGAAGTTAAACCAGTAATTACGCATGCGAGGCTTTGACAGTAAGCATACCCCCCCCCCCCCCCCCCCCCCCCCCCCCCCCCCTGGTGCGGTGCAGCTGTTACATATCGCGTCTCGTACGTCAAAGGCGTAGAAGAGTAGGCAAATATGATGAAGATTTACGTTAGCTTCCGGCTATAGCCAAAATATAGTGCAAAAATCATCTCGATAGATCGAAATAGAAGAAACCCCTTGCGCTACAGCTGCATACACCAAGGAAGCGGTTTTGCGCCTGTCGTCGCCGTCTTGCATGTGTAACGGCATCGGTTGAGTTGGAACCTTGGAAACGAACACCTCGGAACACAGGCGCGCTACAAGAGATTTACCCACTACTGCAGTCTGAGAACACGGCCACCTATAAGTTTCCATAATCATGCGCTTTAACCGAAGATACTAAAAAAACAATTTTACGCGATTAAAAATTGACTATCACTACTATTCTCTCACTTTGTGTCCGCCTGGTCGCGTAAAACTGGCTTTGGTGCACTTCTCATCGTCTATATTTAAAAAATCCTTGATGTGTAATATGAACAACTGTACTGGTGGCACAAAATGACATTTCGTCCAAACATTGCCCGTAATTGTGTAACACATATATTTACATGCAAAAACGGACTTTCAGTTTTTTCCCAGGCCGTCAGCGCTAAAAAAAATACTTTAAAGCAAATCACAAGCGCATCCTTACAATTAATACACTGTTCAGAGTATCAATGAAGACGAAACAAAAAGACAGCTTGACTGGCGTGAAGGCAAACGGTTTCTTTGAGCAGTAGTTTGTAAACATAGGAAAAATCTCATAGAAACTGCAAATAAACGCATCCAAAACTCCCGAAGCCTCACTGTTACGATGTCTGCAAAATAAAAACTAATCCTGAAAGCACGCAGTCTTGTCTGGTGTGAGTCACCGGACAAGAAGATGTCTCTTTCCCCTCGTAATCCGGACTCCGGTGCCAGTGGGTCGTTTCCCCCTCTCTTTACTGCGCAACGACAGATCGCATATTCCACACTGTACGAGGGTGAATAAAAAGAAACGTATGCCAGTGAACTGCCACCGTAAAGGCGTGTAATTCGAGGCCTGACACACTGAACGTGAAGAAGCGGACAAGGCCATTCGTGGCTTGAACGTGGGCGCGTGCCTAAAGAAGCACTTCGCCCTGCGTGCGTAGTACGCAGCCTGTGCGGATTTCACATCTGCTACGGAATTCCTGATATTCGCCGCGGGTGTTTCTTTTAAGTTGTGCCTCTCATACCGAGAGCGAGCGTGCGCCTTGAACGTATCGCGTGAGGTAATGCGACGCAGGCAGAGCGTGACAGGCATTTCGTTGCGTTTTTGCCAAGTTCGCTTGAACACATAGACAAGGCTCGACTCGATTGGCAGTGGCATATCTGCCTGCGGAACGATTAGTCGGGGACAAAGCGAAGCGATGCCGCCTTTCCCGTTTATCGAGTGGGTGTCACAGACGGAGCGTCGGTAGCAGCTTGCGTGTGCGGTAGTCGGGCTATGATTTAGCGAATGCGCGGTACAAATGTTTGGCGCTGCTGTTTAAATAAAAACGCTGCTTTTTTCCTTTGAACCGAAAGCTTCACTACGGGACCTCGGGCTTTCTTCGCGGCGCATGCAGATTTCACCTTCAAGCAATTAAGAGGTCAAACCAGAGTAAAGTCGTGGTGTGTTGCTATGATGCTACCCCAAGGTGGCTCATAAGGTCACAGGTCAGGTCAAGGTCATTGGTCAAGGTCAAGTCAATGTCTAACAAAAATTGCTCATGGTTTATCTTTAGTTAAAGCTGGTGTGTAAGCGAAAGCTTCATACCCGTGGCTACGCTAAGAGTGCTGCTCGTGGTTGAAGCTATGACGAGACTCATAGTTTGGCTTAGGGGAATGAAGTTTTCGCTTGCACACCAGGTTTAACTAAAGACAAACCATCAGCATTTTTTTAGTTGTTTTACTGAAATTAGAATCGATAGAAGGGTATCCAGGACTGCAAGAAACAGAGCCGTTACTTTTTGTATCACTGAAATAAGTTTTCCCAGTTTCATTGGTCGCTTGATCACTCACTCACTCACTCACTCACTCACTCACTCACTCACTCACTCACTCACTCACTCACTCACTCACTCACTCACTCACTCACTCACTCACTCACTCACTCACTCACTCACTCACTCACTCACTCACTCACTCACTCACTCACTCACTCACTCACTCACTCACTCACTCACTCACTCACTCACTCACTCACTCACTCACTCACTCATTTACCAACCTACTCACTCACTGTCTAAACTCATCCACTCACTCACTCATTAGCTCAGTTCTCACCGAATTGCCTCTTCCCTGATAATTAGTTACAAGCGTTTGTTCGAACCCGATAGTAAAAAGATTTGTCGATTAATTAGGCCCTCTGTAGAGAAGGCGCTGTAAAATTTTCGGGCATAAAACAATGTCTTCGGTTGGGACACTAAGAAAGTTAATCATATAGTCTGAAGTAGCTTGGTATGCAAGACTTCTGTCCACAAAGGCATTAAAACTGCAGTTGCTAAGCGCATTCCTGTATGTGCCCTTGTCGTGTGGCCGAAGACGCCATCCAGCACCGTGCTGCTCGTTGGCTTCGGGCCAGCTCAATCATCCTCCCTAATGGGTTTTCCCATTTGGAGCTCGTTACTGGGTCCATGTTCGTGGACGTAATAGTCCTCTGTCGGTCGGAAGTGCAGAGAGCACAATGAGACGAAAAAAGAGCATGTTCGATTAATCCTAAAGGAATGGAAATGGGGCTATCGCAATCCTCCAGGGCTGGTGACACAAATAGATGTCCGTCGCTAGTGCGCTCGAAAACAGCCCGGCTCTCCAAAGAGAGGGCAGACAGTTTAATTACTTACCGTATGACATGACTGAGGGAGAAAAATATCACAGTTTTAGTTAAGACTACACGTTTGGAGGTACCAAGGGATGAGAGAACGGTTAATAACCCAGCACATTGGGAACCAACCTGCTGAGTGGTATTCCGTAACGCAGACAAGGTGACGTCATAGAATAGTCTGACCAGTATCTATTAACACCACAATAAGTATTCTACTGCCTTCATTCTGGAGTAGTATTTGTTGTTTCCGCGCAATTCCCACGGTTACATTTGTGACGCTTTGGTTAAAAAGGAACGCATAACGGTGTAATTGATCTCCTTGTTTACACGCTGTGCTGGAACATTGGACGCGACGAATTAGTCGATCAATGACTATTCTCTTTATTAGACGGATACGTCTTCAAAAACATTAGCTCTTCAGTCAGTGAAACGCTGTCGCGTTTACAGGAAGAAAAAGCTTTCAGGGGTGGTAAAATAGCTGTGCTTTCGCACTAAAAGCCGCCACATTTCGTAAAACCAATTTCGTAATCTCATCCGTTCACCTGACTGTATGCTACCGCCTGTTATCCCCGTTTACCTTACCTTGGAATCCAATCCTTTGTACCAAAGGACAATCGGTCAAGCATTCTCCGCGCTGCATTTCATGAAGCTTATTAATGTTAAACATAACACGTATTATTAACTCGCGCTTTTTCCATAACTTTTCTCTTGCATCGCCTCTAAAAGTTTTCTTTAACTATTTTAAATTTAAATAATTTATGAAAGCTCAATTGCGTGCAAATATATGCTTTTATATTAGCTTTCAAAAAACGTGGTAGGGCGGAAGAGGGCCTTCTATGTCGACCCCCTTCTCTCGTCTACGCTGCTTCCCAGTCATCTTTCGTCTTTAGCCTTGGTTATTTTTGAAGGAGAGCGCGAAGTGAAAAGCAGTAGCCGGGGGCCAGCCATGCCAGTGTCTTCCCACAATAAAAATTAAAAAGACAGGACAAGTTACAACTAGAAATCCTGCGAGAAAGAAAGAGATTGGAGTGAAAAGTTGCACTTGACATCACTTTCTCAAAAGCCCTGCTTGGCGGTTATTGCATTAAAAAAAAATGGGATTCCAGAAAGAAGATTAAAACTTCCACATGACCTCATCAAAAAATTCTATTTGAATAGAAAAATGTTGATTGGTAGGTAATGACCACTACTTTGTCGGAAAGCCTGTCCCTGCTGTCTGCAGCAGCATGGTACGAAAATGGAGCAGAAGAAATTTCTGCGTGGGGCTTGATGGGGGAGAGGAAGTTGCAGAGGTTGACTATACTACAATGGGATATGCATGCTTACGGGGAGGTGTAACGTGGATGACCAAGCTATCTGCAGAGGAAACTATGAAAACGGAGGTAATGCGTCGGAAGTTTTATCATACCAGATTCTCTAAAGTGATGATACAGTGATGTATGGACAGGGGGAATTAAAATTCAATGGCGCAATTTTGAGTTGATCCCAGCGCAGTGACGATATACCTAGAGGTTGAATTTTACAGCTTAAATGAAAAAAAAAAAAGAAATGATAAACGCACGACTAATTTATTTTAGGGCTAAATGACTACTTAACACGGTTCCAATCAAAAATCCCGTGTGGAGCTTGACCTTGATGGTGACCTTACTTAACACGGTTCCAACCAAGAATCTTGTGTTAAGCATGACCGTGAGGGTGACCTTGGCCAATCCGGTTTGTCGTTCATGGTTTATGGGGTTTAACGTCCCAGAGCGACTCAGGCTGTGAGAGACGCCATAGTGAAGGACTCCGGAAATTGCGACCACCTGGACGTGTACTGGAGAGATGAAATAAATATTGCTGCGGGTTCGAAGCCCTGTCGAACCCACGGCGGCGCGAACAGATAAGCTTTGCTGGCCACTGCGCGAGGACACTATCCTTGAAAGTTTAAGCCCACGACCAGACGAGGGCGAGAAGACAGGTAACATACAAGCAATAACTTGCACCTATTTATTACGAACCGTAGAGCAGAATATATAGGCAAGTCTTGTCCTGACATCACATATGCGCAGCCAGCAGAAATGCATGCGTGATATCAGGCCACGACTTACCTATACCAGGTGTCCCAGCTAAATGTAACCAAGCTTTTAAAAAACACGAGGTGCCCTAGCCGTCTGAAACCAAATGAGGGTTCTTTAGAGTCGCGTGACCTAGTCTGCAGTATTTTTTTCGTTCTTCAAGGTTGCTTGGTTGGTTGGTTTATGGGGTTTAACGTCCCAAAGCGACTAAGGCTATGAGAGAGCCGGAGTCGAGGGCTCCGGAAATTTCGACCACCTGGGGTTCTTTAACGTGCACTGACATCGCACAGTACACGGGCCTCTAGAATTTCTCCTCCAAAGAAATTCAACCGCCGCGGCCGGGATCGAACCCGCGTCTTTCGGGTCAGCAGCCGAGCACCATAACCACTGAGCCACCGCGGCGGCGGTTCTTCAAGGTTGACTAATTAGTTAAGCTTAATTAACTAACTTTTTAATTATTGACTTGAGGAACCAAGTGTCAATGGAAAAGTTGTAGATCGCTTTCAGAACCAGCTTACTGAGACATTTTCAGCAAAGTAATATTTACGTAAAGTAGTTTTTTTACCGGCCTTTAGCCATAACCCACACAATAAGAAAAAGCTTACGCATGACAACTGTGCTGCATCAACGTCCCAAGACGCACCTTAAAGAATAAAATCCGTTTTTTTCTGAAGTCCTCTCCTCGATGAGAGTTTGGGTGCACATTGGGGCAGAGAAGTGAGCGAGCAGTTGGTCACGTGACAACTTTCTTTTGAGGTCAATAAATGAAGCTACGTAAATCGTAACTTGACGGAAACAGCACCACTAGCGGTTTTTCGGGGTGATCTAAAACTTTTGCATTGACAGTTTCTTCCTGAAGTTAATAATTAAAAAGTTAGTTAATTAAACTTAACTAATTAATGAACTTTGAAGAGCGAAAAAAATACTCAAGACTAGGCCACGCGACTATGAACAACCCTGAGTTGGTTTCACTGTACTAGGACACTTCGCCTTTTTTAAAAGTTTGGTTACATTTAGCTGGGACACCCGGTATATTCCGCTCTACGGTTCGTAATAAATATGTGCAAGTTGACTCTCACGTGTTACCTGTCCTTCTCGAAGCTGCCACGGTGGCTGAGTGGTTATGGCGCTCGGCTGCTGGCCGAAAGACGTGGGCTCGATCTCGGCCACGGCGGTCGAATTTCGATGAAGGCGAAATCCTAGAGGCCCGTGTACTGTGCGATGTCAGTGCACGTTAAAGAACTCCAGGTGGTCGAAATTTCCGGAATCCTTCACTACGGTGTGCCTCATAGCCTGAGCCGCTTTGGGACACAAAACCCGATAAACCTAAACCTCTTCTCCTCATCTTCTGATTGTGAGCTTAAAATTTCATGTTATGTGATACTAACACGCCCGAACAGCAACGTTATTGATCTCGTGAAGAGTTTATTTCTTTCTCAGTTTGCTCCGTGGCTAAAGAAATTAGCAGTGTGTCGCAAACAATAAATCACAACCATACAAATCTATTCTGACATGAAGACGACTGGACAGAAATGCCTAGTACCACTTGCTAAGCGAGGCAAGTGTATATGGGTCGCGGCACTCTTGGTTTCGCTAAATTTTTTTAGAGCGCAGCTCTTCAGTGGCTTTTGTAGGCTGAGTATCGTCGCCGCTGTCGCTTATAAATAAATAAATAAATAAATAAATAAATAAATAAATAAATAAATTGAAAACGCTGGAGCGATTGGGATTAGAAACCGCGGCGCCAATGACAGATCTCTTGAGTTGTATCCGGCTGTAGTTCCCTTGGCTGCCACTACGTGGCGCATGGCTTTGAAGATTGAAAACTTGAGCGCTGAAATCATCAGTGAGAGTATGACCGGAGTGACTGCAGAACAGAACGTGAAAGGCTGCCAGGCTTAGCAGCACTGGCTGGTCACTGTCCTGAATTCCGGGCATAACGCAACCCTGCTTGGTTCTAGCCTAACGTCACCTTCGATACAAATTATAGTCATTTCCGCCAGTGGATCAAAATCATCCCGGAAATAAGCCCGATACCTTTCGGCCACACCCACTCCTGCCACACACGACAAGACACAGCGGTCGTCATCCAGCAGGAAAGCCCACCTCTAAGGCGAATTCGCAGTGCCTAGCGTATGCCATACTCTGGCGTTCTCTTCACTGTTTCTTTAACTAGCCTGGATCCAGTTAAGGCTCTTGATTTGACGTAACCTCGTTCGCTGGTCACCGGTGAGGAGATAGTTTGTCATGCCCTTCACTTTAAAGGACAATGCGCCGGAAACCCCGTGCAGCGCACGAGGCGTTCGTTGACCGGTAGAGGCAGCCCTGTATACTAACGTCAGACTCATTTCCAGCGACTTCGGCGTCGCATTACACGCCTGTCGTCGCCCCAAGTAGCGCCGTTAACGCACAACGCTAAGGCTATCGTCACAGGAAGCGATCTTAACGCTTTAACTCCCGCAAACAGACACGAACACATTTCGTTCTGCTTCGCGTAGTGCGCGCAGCGTTAAGGAATGTGACATGGTGTCAGCTGATAACGAAACGCGGAGACAGCGGTGATTTTCGAAAGTAATAACAGATTTGTGGGAGAAGCTTTTGTATTTCAGCGAGCGTTGTTAGGATGATTGTGGTTATTATTATCATGAAGACGATGTTGAAGGGTTAGTGAATGGCAGTCAGAAAAGAAGGCATCGATAGTCTCAAATCGTCTAGCGAGCGAATACTGATGCGACTTCGGTCTGTGCGCGGTTATATTCCCAAATCTGATGAGAGCAAGTAGACAGTGGGTTATTGACAGCACCCACCACAAAATGCGCATTGTTTGATCGCCCCATAGCGGGGATGTGCACCTTTAGTAGTTTTGTATCGCGCAGCTTCTGCCTTTGGTAATGCATATTATCGTTTTCGATTTATGATGTACAGCCGGCCAATACTTTAACTGGCGTGCGCGACGGCTGCCTTTTCTGCGCTCCTGCGCTTCACAACGAAGAAAACTTGTGGTAAGCTTTATAATAAGCACGGGCTCACTGAGCCCCTGCTTAGATTTCATATTTTAGCAAGCTTGCTCCGTCATAGGCTGCAGGAGCATGGAAAACGCGGCCGTCATGCACGCCAGCTAAAGAATTGGCCGGCTGTACACACGCGGCAAAAATTTTAAACGAAAAGAAAAATGACTTCTTCGCATCTAAGTTGCAGTGATTGTGATTTAATTGTGCACCGTGTAATTCGCACGTTCACAATTAGGCTATATAATGTGGGCGCGGAGCGCGAACTTTCACCTCTTTCACGTGTACATACCCATCATCGTCATCGCTCGCCTGTGCTCTCAGGAACGAGCGCTGAGTGCCGGGCTGTTGTAGAATAAAGTCGTCTGTTCAAGCGGTGGCTCACAATATTTATTTCTTTCAAGCTCTGTGATAAGGCGGGATTGATAGAAAGTGTATTTTTGTTTGTTAATATCGCATTCTTTAAACTTTTGATTGTGGATGTACACGAGGTCCCAATACAGTCGCTGACCATGGGACCTTTCCATGAACGTATTTTTGCTGCCATATATTTAACCCAGTGAGGTAAACCTGAACTTGCGACCATTCGCTGTGGTTACTCTGAAGCCGTACTCACACAGCTGTCATCTTCGTGCGCGTAAGATCCATTTTCGGTCGACACGCCTTCTTGCGGTAATTAGTAGCGACAATCAGCCACAAAACACATAAGGCGGATTTCCCGACTGGCTCGAGCGCTGACCAATCCCTACGGACAGCGAGGTAATACAACCACTTAAGGCAAGGGCCAGTCACGAGTCGATTTACGAACAGCTTTGTGAATCCAACACTCCCTTCCTCATCTTCCAACTCCACAATTTGCCTCAATGATTGATTTTTTGTTCTTGCTCTCCCAACGCTGCGCGAATTAAGCTGGGAAGAGAAGGACTACAGGAAGAGGGCGGTTCCCGAATCCTGGCTCGGTCCGTACAGTGTACAGCCCGCCGGAAAAGTGCAGAGGTCGTGAGAGGCAGCCGTTACGCAGTGCTGGCCTCGTGCGGAAGTGTTCCGAGCAAGCCCGTGCCCTTCCACCCCGCAGGCATGCGTCAGCCTGTCGCTAGGCGAAATGCAGCATCAGCAGCGATGACAGGGCGTGGGCGGATTGCGCGTCTTGTTTCTCCGTACGGATGAGTGTGCCGGTGTGTAAACAGGCTTGGGACGGCGATCCGTAGCGAGAAGGCAAACACGGAGCTTTGCTAATAGACGCAACTTTTATTACTGTGTATCCGCGCGAACGATAGAAGCATGAGGTAAAAGCAGCTTTGAGATGTAGATAAATAGCAAGGCAAATCAGACAGAAAAACGTAATTAAAATGTAATCGTAATAGCCCGGGGAGAAGAGATTGAGCGAAGAGCATAAGAAGCTATAAAACATCAAATAAAGATATTTATGGTTTTACGGGGGTTTAACGACCCAAAGTGACTCAGGCTATAGGGGATGCCGTAGTGAAGGGCTCCGGAAATTTCGACCGCCTGGAGTCTTTTAACGTGCATTGACATTGCACAGTACACGGGCCTCTGGCATTTCGATCGAACTGCAACCGCCGCGGCCTGGATCGAACCCGTGTCTTTCGGGTCAGCAGCCGAGCGCCATAACCACTGAGCCACCGCGGCGGCACTGGTACACAATGTGAAATATTTGAAATTGATGGCGCCAACCTCGTGTAGCAAGGTAGGTAGCAGTGGTGACAAAGCCAAGAAAAGGAAGAAAGCAGCCAGAGATTACTCTCACATCCATTGTGACTGCATCAGATGGACAGTTATTAAGGTACAGCCTTTGTCAAAAGTTTGGAGCCCAGGGGGTTTGCTTCTGAAGCACACTGTCCGGTTCGTAATACATCTCCAGCGCTCCGAATTTCCTGAAGGTAAGAAGGTTTCTGGTCCTGCCTACTCCATTGGGTTGGACTACAACGAATGTTACAGGAGTCCCACTGCGAGGCTTAGAAGCAAACCCCCTGGGCTCTAAACTTTTGAGAAAGACTGTACGTGGATTAACGTGACAATCTTGAGAGCCACAAGGCCTTGGAGATTCTAGAGAAACATGTTCTACTTTTAGGAAATAAAAAAAAAAACACTAAACAGACAGCTATCCTACCTATACCTATCTTCGAATCGTTTTTTGCTAACTTCCTCCGCAGATTCATTAACATGACTATTGCTATCTCTAAACCCTAGGGCCGCACGGAGAGTGACTGTGCCTGCGTCAACATCCGGATGAATACTATCACATTGGGTAATAAGATGTTTGTTTCTACAGATTTACCACACACTGCAAATCTTTCATCTTCTTGGTTATATTTCTTTTTTTTTTTCAGTCCTATCAACCAGAGCACCAAGTGGCTTTTAGGGACGACAGTGGCAGGTACTAAGTATCTGAAGTGCAGCGTTTACACCTTTGAGTTATTTTGCAAACAAACACTGTCACAACAAATCTACGAGTATGTAAAACAGCCATAAATGCTGAAAGGAAACGAAATTATCCCCTCAGCTAGGCCGCCAGTTACGATTCTAAAGCTTCTCAGAATGGCACCTGTGTCAGGGTCGCATTAGCCAAAATTTAAAAGATCTGTGCTCTGCATAGTTAGTTGCATCAGCAGTGCTCCTAACACCGTCAGCAATCGCTACCACCAGTGTATCTAACACTGGAACCAAAGGCCACTCAGCTTGTCCCGACTGGCAGCCTGGCACAGAAGAAAGCGCGCGCAAGTGCAGTTTCTTTTTCCCCTCCACGTGTCGTTCTTCGCGCCATTTCTACTTTTGTGGCTGAATCCCCGTGATAGAGTGGCTGATTTTTCAGGCTGCAGGTCGAGATTGGCTTCGGTGTCGCAACCTGACCTCGGCTTGCCACAGGAGGGGTAACTTTCCTTAGCTCCACTCAATAGCTACTTGTCACTTTCAGAAAGCGCGGACGTCGTCACTGCTTTTGTAGAAACAAACAAACAAAAATGAAAAGAGGGCTATAATAAATGGAAACTGCGGCCGCCATTGACCCTTCTTTCGACTGGGGAAAGGTTCCCACAAGGTCGCGAAGTCAGTCTCATATTCTTCTTCAACAACAACAACAAACACCACCTGTCGTTTCTTCACACTTTTTGCCCGCACTGTGCGGGCTACGCGGAGTGGAAGATGCACGTGTGTAGGCATCCGTGGCAGCACCAGCAGCCGGAGGAGGGAGGAGTCGCTGACGTCGTGCGTCCGAAGGTCGGTGACGGGATGCCGGGATGATCCGCGCCGACTACGTCGGAGGAGGAGAAGGGATGCCGGCGACGAGAGAGAAAGGGTTGTCGGAAAAGCGAAGCTGCCGCCGTCACTCTCGGCTTCTTCGTCTTCGAGGAGGAGGTCGTGGGAGGAGGGGGGGGGGGGGGGGGAGAGAAAAGGAGGGAAGGCAGCGTCCTCCGCTCGCACCCCTCTCTCCGCCCAGAATCTGGAGCATCCGAAGAAAGTGAAAACTCCGTTCCGCCGGCGCCCGGGGGAGGGGTCACGTGGTTCGGAGGATGGTTTCCTGTATATAAGGTCCCGGTGGTGCCCTCTCTGAGGTGCATCTCCCCTCCTATCATCCCCGAGTGAGTAGCAGTGTGCTCCATCGTGCCCCGGTTGTACACGGACGCCAGCAAGCAGGGGTCCCCCAAAAGCACGACGCTCCTCGCTCTCCACGAGGAGCAGCCGTCCCCCTCCCGAAGACAGTGTGGTGGTGATCGTCGCGACTCGCCGTCAGCGTTTCGGCGGTGGGCCCCGTAGAGCCAGGCGCACAGGTAAGAGAGGAAACCGGGCACCCGGACTAGTCTGTGCACCAGTGATGCCCGGAGGCTTGTAGAGAGAGATGCTGCTGCTGCCGATGCTTCTCCGCCGCCACCGCCCCACGCCTACCGCTCCCTGCCGGCTATACAGCGGCTACCTCCACCCCGCCTCCCCGGCCCTCGGCTACCTACCGGCGACGTTTTCCCGGCTTCGAGCGTCCTCCCCCCTGGATATACTGCGACGCGGACTTGGCGCCTTGTTTTACGTCATTACACTATCAATCCCGATGCGACTAGGCTTTATTGCCTCGAGCTCTTTCCTTTTTTTTTATTTTCTTCGTGTGTCCGAAACCTTAGTTACCTTAATTACCTGAGCGTGACCACGTGTGCGCAGTGTTGCCGTGCCGAGTGTATCTCTGTAGCGTCCCGCTTTAATAATGCTTGAGGAGCTAATTCTGTGACCTGGTGCACTCCATTCTTTTCTCTTTTACGGAGAAGCTGGTTCATTGCCATAGTAAAGCTTGTCTCCGGTTCGGTATCAGTAACCATGTGCGCAAAGGTGAAATTGAAGCGGTGTTGCACCAAAGAGCGAACTGGCTTTGTAATTATTTGTTTTCTGCCGGTAATAGAAGAGGCGTCCATGATCCTATAACACAAGTACTATGAGCCCCATTAATTAGAAAGAACCTAACGAGCAAAAACGCTTGTTCGGTCCCCGCAGTGAAACGGAATTGGCGCGAAATTTGACTGTGTTTCTTGAGCTGAACTGCACGCTGACTGCTGGCGTACTATTAGCTAAATGTCTGCAGAACATGCAGTTTCCTGCAAAAGTTTTTGGACCCTGGGTATTACGGCGAAGCTGAATTTCCTCGCGGCCTAAAGGCACAGCATTAAATCGAGAGGAACATTGCGCCTTGCATGTTCCGAGTGCTCACAGGCTGCGCACTTTGGATGAAAGAAAATTTAGCTTTTCTGCACTGCGATAACATTTGTGGGCAGCTGTAACGTTGCATATTGGCACACGTGAATCACTGCTGATTGCAGCTGAAGGCTTTGTTACAGAGAGAAGAAAAAGAGAGAGTAAGGTGAAATTAATAGCGCCATATATGCTTCGCTTTAATTTCTGTTGTTCCCTGTGCCGCTAATTCCCTTTAAATAAGATGTACCAAGCAGCCCAAATAAGTAACGTCGTAAGCAAAATTAACCCTAAAAAATTCAACTCGTTAATATCACGTGTAACTGACCTTAACGGCGACCTTTAAGTGAAGATAAGTAGGTTTTCTGTTCAGGCAAATCATGCGTGTCTCTCGGGGACATGCGAAATAAGACCAACAAAATAGAGTACTGTGAAGGTCATGAGTAGCTCAGATTCCGTACTAAAGAAAAAAACGCAATTAAGCTCGCATTTTCTTTAAACGTACACCCTCCGTCAATTAAAAGTCGTTCACTCCACACGGTTTGCCTTCCAGACATGGAGTGGAGCATTCAAGACACTCGTCATTCTGTGAATGTATGTGGGGCGAGAACAACCCTTGTCCTAGGCTTCCAATGGCCTTTAGTTTCTGAGAGTGCCACCAGTGTGCTCCACTGTGCGGTTCAAAGGCAGACCGTGTGGCCCGAAGAGTTTTGATCAAGACTGTACATTGGCAATGGTGCTAAGTTCTGGAAGAAAAAAGAGCGAAAGAGAGAGGGTGATAGGGGTGTAGAAGTAAGCTCGGAGAGGTTAACAAGAAAAATATTTCGGTTCGCTACTCTGCTCTGGAAGAAAGGGAAGAATGAGCATAAAAGAGGAAGACATAAATTCACGAAGAATAATAATATTAAGCTTTCTAGATACTGCTAAGCACAAGCATCAGAACATTATGCTTAGAGCAGAGTCACTCGTACCGCGTTCTCGCCTGTCTAACCTGAAGTAAAGAAAAAAAAAAGAGGAATGACAAGACTGACACGCATGTCTCAAGCTGCTTTCCACGCCATATTATAAAAACTTTCGCCACACTGTATTCCGCAGCTCGCCGAGCATGCCGCTTGGGCGCGTATCAGGGTGTACCCCTGAATACATAAGCGCTTCTGCAGCCGTGCTCATCGGAGCGTTGCGGCACTACGCCCAAGCGAGGCTCTGCTTTTGTGGCGTTCCGAGCACGACGCCGTCTCTCTGGCGACCTTCGAAACAGACACCAGCCGCATCCGGCGCCCGCGTGTTTGTGCAAAGGAGAGCATTTTCAAGCTTATGCATGCTCCGTGGTTTCCGAATGTAGCAAGCTTGCGTATAGGTTTCCATCGCGTCGCTAGCGTGAGCATGCGGCACGCAGCTTGCCGCGTTCAGTCGTCGCGCATGTATTAGCATTTAGGTGTGAATTGATCACCATGGTAAGAAGAAGAAAAAATACTCGAGGGGTTTCGACAAGGGGAGACAGAAGCGGGTCTCGTTTGCATACGAATTATGAGGAAGAGGAAGTGTGAGTTAAGAGGTGTGGATGGTAATGGAGTCTTTATTGGCACGTCAGATGAGGTGGGCTTTCCCGTCTTACGCGAGCTTTGTGGGAATGCTGCCAGCGCGGGAGCACAAGTCTTGGATGAAGGCGTTGCTGTCGGCGACTGAGATATGGGAGATATTGACGACGAAGTGAGGAAACTTTTAAGCGTGTATAGCCTTGCAAAAAAAAAAGAAAGCCGCGGAACAATGTTTCCACTGCGTACAATTCAATGAAGTATACATGAATCCGAGTGTTTTACGCAGGCTTCAAAACAAGTTCGTTCTCAAGTCCCCCACCCCCTCTTTTTTCCTTCTACTTTTTATTGCTTTTGCTACTTTACTGCACATAAGGCACAAAAACCGGCCGTTCATAAATGGTTCAAAGAAGTTTCTGCACTTGCAAATGAATGCAACAAATTGCCTAGAGTAAAGAACACTATTAAACCAGCAGTGTCTTCTATTGATCTGAAGCTTCCATCCCCTCATTCTCCTAGCCCATGCGTGCCTTCTTACCTTCTTATTATTAAATCAAATATGCCCGAAGAACTATCTTTGACGTCTGCTAGACTCAGGTAATAGGTCAGGCAAAACCTGCTGTGTTAAGAAGACAGAACAATTTTGTGCAGTTGATGTGTGCTCACTTAGCCGTCTTGAAACATGCGCGAAATCAGCGTTGACATTTTACTTCTTGTGAAGATGAGCAAACGTTAACACATTTTTCGCACAATTTGAATACGTATCTCACGTGTAGCTTGTTAATTAAGAAAAACAGCGATATAATATACCCCTACAATGCCAAACTTCCTCGAGCAAAGGAATCGGTGCATTGCTTTTTTCTTTAGAAAACAGATAGATTAGCAATGAGTCAGGGCGCAGGTGCGCCAATTGACTGATTTTTTCGTTTTATTAATGAACGTCTGTCAGGTCAGGAAAAGCAGCAAAAGTGAGTGACAAAGCGGGAACGACGAAAATGAGCTCTAGCGCACGAAACCGATACTAATCCCGCCACCAAAGCACCTACAGAAATAAAAGAGCCGCCATGATCTTCAGAGTGTGGCCACCGAGTCCACCACTTCGAAGGAGCTTCCTATCGATCGTAACCGTTAATCAAACTGTCAGCCTCTGTTTCGCATCCCACACCGCGCCACCCATCACGGCTAGCCATTTCTGGCGGCTGGGCTCAAATTTAGCGTTTCCCGTACGTCTTGAGCCACCGAATACCCGACAGTCAGTCCTTCCTCCATCCCCCGCCCCATCTTCCCTATGTTCCGGTTTGAGCAGGAAAACTGACGACGGTCCAGAGACAACACACCGTAGCAGGTATTGCATATCCTCCGCGTGCTTTTTCCTCGGTTTCAACCGTTTCGCGTGGCAATGATTCGCCTGGCGTATACTGCGTTCTCAATGGAAGGGGTCAAAAAAAAAAAGAAACAAAGAATATAAACTAGAGTAGCAAACAAACATAAAAAGAAACGGGCTGCTTTCGCTTCCCCAACAACACCGCAGCCAAAGAAAGCCGCCGAACATCCTCTCCACCGGACCTAACAGCTACAGGCGCACAGGAAAGGCCAGTTCCTCGGCCGCCCAGAGCAGGCGCTTCTTGAGGAGTTTCTATGTACACTGGCGGCTGTCTCAAAATGCCAGCGAGCCCACTACCTCCGAAGCGGTAGCACGCGCCAACAGGGCCGCCAGTCGAAAGGTGAAAGGCCTTCATCGCGAAAGCCATCTCCGCTGACACCTCGTTGGTGCGCGTATCTATGCGCGTATGCGGCAACTGTCTTCGCCAGCAGACGCCGCCGCTTCCCTCTTTGGGCGCTAGCCTATTTCGGAACCGGTGCCGACGCCGCACACTCGCTCTCGTTACAATGGCGGCGGCAATGTTTGAGTGACGTCTTGGGGGCGCATTAGAAAACAATGCGTCCCCCGCAGCCAACGGGACCGCCATGGCGCTGGATGGGGGATGCAGACGGCGGCCGTCGTCTGCATCCTCTTTTAGCGTCGTCTGCATGCACGCTGTCGCATAAACGTGCATTATGGACGACAATCTCGTGCATCCATAAAGGCGGCGCGCGCGGCAGCCGCTGCAACACTACAGGCGAGACGGCGTAGACACCTGTGGGTACAGAGAGACTGCGGCTTCACGGATGCGCCTATAGGCGGCTTCCTCCTTCTAACGATGGCGTACCACTCTGGTCGTCCCCTGAGAAGCAGAAAGAAGAGAACGGGAAAGGTATACAGCCGTCGCAATTAGTTGAAAAAGGAGACAGGAGTCAGTCGACCTGTTTTTGGTATGTTGGAACGGGGAACAAGGTAACCGCTGGATACGTGCGAGAGGCTTCAAAAAACCGTTAACCTCTACCGCCGTGACAAGCTTCAAGGGCGCGTGCGTAGTTTATAGCTTGCAGTTTAAAGAATGAAATAGTTCAAGGTAACAAAACGAAAGGTAATAAAAGTATGACTACCAGGAAGCGGAATTTTGCATCTGTAAGCGAACAGAGCTATAGCCATCAGGTCCATGGATCTATCACGCTAAATGCTGTTTTCACAGCGGGAATTAAGACATAAAATACAGAGAGTGTGGTGTTCGTGTCAAATTTGACGTAGCCCGTTCGCCCGGATAAGGTTAGAACAGAACAGAACAAAACAAAGAAAACAGAGGAAGGCCGTGACGACGCGTCGCCAGAACTTTAAGGAAAGGAGCGCAAAAAACAAATCCCAGCAGCGCTGACTTATCAAAAAAAAAAAATTCAAAACACTCCCGACTTCGATTAATGGCGCATCCTTCGATCTCGCCAGCTGCGTACCAATCGCAGCATCATGACGAGGCTTTGTTTTTCTCTTCCCCAAATATTATTGCGTTCTTCGGCGCAGATGAACCTGACGGCGCGTCGGGATCTAAAACATCTGAGCTCCGCGTGTCGCAGCGATGGGGCGATTGTGACAGTGAGCGATGATACGACTGACGAGATACAGCACAGAAGATTCGTTTTTTTTTTTTTTTTTGCGTGTAGACAGCGCAGGTCACCAACACCTGCGTGCACGGCATTGCAACAGTTTTCGCAGCAAGCAATTGCACGCACAGCGTCTGTAGGAACAACAACAAAAAAGGCAGTACAGGTATTCCGATTAACGGAACACGCGCTGGGACCGGTACCCTTCCTCGCCAACACCGAGTCCAGGACTGCACAGAGCAATGCAGCTCTGCCGAGCGGCGTCGCGATGAAGGTGGAAAAAGATCACAGACTACAATCGTGGCCACTCTAACGCTGTGCACGGGACTTGTTTGAGTTATTGTTGTTGCCTCCGAAATGATGGCACATATCCACGGTGGGGGATTGGCCAGAGTTTGGGGTAGGTGCAAACAGGAGAAAAAATTCATCCAGACTTATCTCAAGCGGCTCATAAATAAAAGTTGAGGAATCTGTGAAAACGAATAACAAATTTTGAGAAATTTTGAGGAGATTGGAATGGAAATCAAGGAAACAAAGAGGTGAGGGTTAAAATAAATTAACTGAAAAGTAACAATAAATAAATGAATTTTGAGAAAAAAGTAAAGGGAAAGAAGAGTTAACACAAAAAATCTGCCCGCCTCGATAACATACCTGTGAATAAGCAAACACAACTCCGAAGAAGAGTCGGATGGGAGTAGTAAACGGCAGCCCTATTCGAGCGAGAGAAATTTACTTAATTCTCTGTCATGCAAACCGCCGGCAGGAGAGGTTTAAGTTGTTGTTGTTGCCTAAAAAACGGTGGCGAGATTTAAGTGATCTAAAGATTCATCCGCAGGAGCAGATACTTCTTTTTTCTTTGCCTCAAAACTTCCTTTGGCAACGGAGAGTTCATTCTTACAACTCCGCACGCGTTATTTACAACGGGCCAAGCAAATGGCCATCACAGCGTTAACACAATAAAAAGCTAACAACAACGAGCGCAGAAACTGACTCGTCTCACCTTAAACTCGTTTTGTGTAGCGCTACGTGGAAAAAAAAAAAACTGAACAAAAGTATATAATTTGTATTGTATAGATCTATACACTTAATATTATATATCAGTAGATATAGTAATATATAAAGTTTAAATTAGACCCCTGAATTAGACACAGAGTAATGCGAGCTGTAAATAAACGAAGAAACTTCGAACTAAGATGAGCGTCCCGAAATTACAAATAACACAGTGCCACTATTTATATTTTCGCCTAGTACTGACGAATGTTGGTTTGGTTTGGTTTTTTGGGGTTTAACGTCCCAAAGCGACTCAGGCTGCGAGGGACGCCGTAGTGAAGGGCTCTGGAAATTTCGACCACCTGGGGTTCTTTAACGTGCACTGGCATCGCAGAGTACACGGGCCTCTAGAATTTCGCCTCCATCGAAATGCGACCGCCGCGGCCAGGATCGAACCCGCGTCTTTCGAGTCAGCAGCCGAGCACCATAACCACTGAGCCACCTTGGCGGCTGACGAATGTTCGGTACAGGCTTAAAGCAGCAATAACGTTCAGCTCCGACAGCGCGCTAACGGCACAAACGTTTCAACCCTGACTTCCACGGTTTCCTTCTCTTCTTGTGCAGCCTGGATTCCCTTTATAGCGAAGCATCCTTTAAAGCGCAGTATACCGTATGGTAAGACCAAGACATCTGCTTTTTATTCAGGTCGTCGTCTATTCTGTTCTTTTTTTTATATATATAGCGTTACGCGCTCTGCAAACAAAAAAGTACTGAATGCGTACAACCATTAAGGACAGCGGTCGGAGACTGATGGATCGGGTCGCTTTTATACGCGTGCACATCCGTAACAAGCCGACTAATGATTGGTGCTGACCCGACTTCCTCGAAGGACTACCTGGTCGCATTCTAGTTCGTGTTCTGTTCGAGTCGCCTTTCGGGGCCATATGCATGGTTCAATTCAAGAACGATTCATCGCGCAGAGGAATGCCGTTCGTACGCTGCCCAGAGAGCTCAGGAAGAGAGAGAGAAAAAAAATGACCGCGAGCGAAGTTTGTCGGCTATTCAAGACGTTCTTCATATAGCGCTTTGCGGCTTACCTAAAGGAGTGCTGTGGATAGAAGCCCGCTGAAAAGCCTGCACCGCTTCAGGGAACAGGAGTTATTTCTGACGCTTTGGGCAATTGCATCCTGTATGCCTTAGCCAACGACTTCATGAGGTCGCTTTATTCGCTGATTTCAGTGTCCGGAAATAAACTTCTTTTTTTTAATATATAGGCTGCGAAATACATAAGTGGACGCATTAGGAGCAACGCCAAAATTTGACCCCCACTTGACATTTGCCTGTTCGTAAAATAAACAATGAATAATGAAAAACCTGCAACCAGAAAAAACAGCAGAACAAAAAAAAAGAACAGCAAAGAGCACTAATTAAGTGTCAGTAACTAACCCACACTTATTCCTTCTCTCTAACTGGCTGTTAATAGCTACAGCCAACAAGGTCGGGGCACGCTAAAGGGATAGTGAAAGTTTTCTCCATCATCGCTTCGTTAGACGTCGTTTATAATGAGTCATTAGGAAAAGCGCTGGAAATTCAAGGCAGCCTCAGAAGTTACTAACCATTTCCCGAGTTTCGCAAATTGTTTTGGTTGTCTCTCGTTATGTGCTGGCGATTGCAATCAAGAGCGTGTTTACCAACAGCCGATGACCTTCCAAAACTTCTCAGTCTTGACAATTCTTAAAAGTTCCTGCTCTCTAAACGACCCGTTTGTTTTCTTACAGGATGAAGTCCCTGCTAGTCCTCTTCGTCATCGGTAAGTATATTACCGATGTCCAGATAAACCAATTTTCAGTCCAGTTGTCAGCATTCACGCAGACATTATCGCTTCCATGCAGACCGTTTTTCTTTGAATCCCCGGTTTAAGTCGGAAGTTCAACTGAGTAGTTTTTGTGCCCCTGATGCTTAAGTGAGTCTAGGATTTCTAATAAAAATAACTCCGTAATGAAATAAAGATTAATTAGTAGATAACGAAATTCATTTGGTATTTGGAGCGTCAAAATGCAAAACGCATATAGAACAGTTTATTCGTTTCAAATACGATCTTAGGAAGTAAGTTCGCACTGAAACACTGATAATGTAGAGCAAGATTGATTTCCGTCGTTATCTAACAGACTAATTTAGAGCCCTTCATAATATTGCTTACCAGTGTTCGACATTCGGTAAGTGAACTTAATGGGATGAAACCCATACCTGCGACTACCGCCGATAACTCAGACACAATGGCGGCCCCATGAAAAGAAAATAAATGTGTCCGAAATAGCTGCCGATGTCCTAAACTTAGTCTTCTCGGGCTAAATGAAGATCGGTGTTCCACCAAACGCTATGCCGAGACCTATTGGGATTGCGTTTTCTGCAGTAATTGTTTTGCTGCTTGCGCGCCGACTGACTAAAATCAAGCGGCGTAGCTGTGACGTCACACTTTTAGGACGGTGCCATGCTCATTTCTTCTTACAGCGAAGCACCGTAGCAGTGGATACATTCTTATCAAAAAGATATTAGCATAAACTGTTGCTGGTTACCAATGCGGTCTTGCCTCACCCTTTAACGAAGAAAGGTTACATAATACCTCTAAGCACATCGGACAAATCTCAAAGGTCCCAGCTTGAGAATGTTACTCACTGAAAGCTTGTTTCCAATTTACTCATTTATTTTGTTTTTTACTTCCAGAAGCTTCGTTCTTCGCCGGCGGCATTGCCAGGGTAAGTATATTTATCCAACGAAACTGACGTTTATGACACGTTGTGCAGACGTTGTCAGGACTTTCACGGCGTCAATTATAGTAAAGTCATTGCATCGAACGAGACGCAGTGCACCGTGTCAAGTGGCTATAGCAGTCGCCTACATAGCTCAAGGTCGTAGGTTCGCATTCTGATGGGGGCGATCTTTAAAAGCTTTCCTAGCAGGTACTTCAGTGAAAACTAAACAATGCCAGGTGGTATAAATCAGACCGGAATGCTCCACTATTGCGTGCGTCATAGCCAACTGTCTTAGATTCCCATACTAACTAATATAATGATCAACTTATAACTGCTAGCTAATTAGTCCCACATTGCTTTATTGTACAGCGCAAGGGGGCAGAGGCACGACAGGAGGCCACACAGCGCGTGTGTTTTATACCGTCTTGTCTCCCTATCCCCGTTGTGCGGCGCACTACACTAATATTCATCAATCATTACGACTGGAAGCTTCCTCCTGGTACAGGGCACTAAAAAACGACGAAATTCCACTAATGCTTTCGGTTCTTGGCGCATGTCAATGCAGCTATGTTGCAGCTTTAGACGCCAAACGAATAAATAACCGGTTATCCCATTCCCCAAGAGCCGACTTAGGCGTTGCACATCCCGATTTTTCGATTCCCCAGGATGCAGGCCACGCTGTAGCACCTGTTTTAGAGAATGCGTTCAAGAAAAATCTTCGCGATTTAGCGAGGCAACCCGCAAAGCCTTTACTCCGTAATGCGAAAAATTGAGGAGTTGTTACCTAGTTATCCTCAGGACGAGCACTTTAAAGGTTAAAAAATTGTGTGGCACTTGCCACGGAACGCGTTGCTAACAAGGTGCGCGATCTATAGGCTGCCAGCCTGCTTCGCTCGGCTCACTGAAAAAAGACCAGACTGCGATGCCCTGCTTAGTAGAGGTGTATACGTCTTCGAGGTATTTACCAGCGCTTCCCCACCTCCGCCTCGACTCAGTATAGCTGCGGAAGAAGGCTATCACCGCGCACTGAGGCATTCCTTATCTCTCCGTAAAACGCTGCCAGAACAATGACGGTCCAAATTATCAAGCGCCAACAGTTTTGTCCCTTCACTTAAAAAAAATGAAAGACAAAAAGAAAGCGACGACACGAACTCCAGGAGTCTTCCGTCAGGACAGCATAATGAAGACAAAAAAGCGAGACGTCCAGCTGCTCTCTTCCCAAGCGCGACGCCAAGACGCTCTTATCGCGTTGGATCCCACGTTCAGCGGGCACTCGCGCATAGCAAGCAGCCTCGGGCTCCTGTTCCAGCCGCCTCGCTACGCGGTCCTCCCTCCATTCAGAAAGCGACGCTCGGCGTAGACAGGAGCGATTATCCCGTGTTTTGTTTTCTTCGCTCCTCATTCCAGGCGCCTCATTTTGTCCCCGTTTTATGCGGCATAGAAAAGAGCGTCGCACGGCTCGACTTCTAGCCTCTGGGACGCTTATTTGGGAAAGGCGGCTGTGATGCTTTTAATGAAGCGACTGGCGCTAATCATCCCCGCATACCGCGCGGCCGCCACCTTTGGTGTTCGGTGAGAGAAAGAAGTTGGAAAACCGCCGCGGGGTCAAGGGAGAGAAGGATAGAGGCGGAGGGATGCGGCGGAGGTCGAAGGGCGCGGAAGCCCGTGGATGGAAGTCAGCCGACGACAATTTCGTCCGTGTTTAACGACCCGGCGGTAGCGGCGGTTCGAGAAAGAGACGAGCGACAGACTACGAAACTAGTGGGACCCCTTGCGGTGTTCCGTTCTCCAAATAGTACCAACTCCTTCTCCTCCGTGCATAGAAGCTGAGTGCTCTCACACGTGTGCATAACCGCGCAGCAGGTCGTGCTGTGGTGGGCGACACATACCGCAGAGTGCACTCTATCTAGTCCGGAGGGCCTGACAGTGTCGGAGGTCGTTCCGAAAAATCTGCCAGACCTCTTGAGGCCGGCGGCCGATGGAAGAGGAGAAAGTAACGACGCCAACCGACGACGTCCGCCGATGTGGCGTCGTCGGCAGCAGGCGCTAAGTTTAGAACAAGCTCAGCGACCGACCACCACTGCTCCCTCGCCTTCCTCTTGCCTCATCCTCGTTCATTCATGGTCAGGTCCTGTCTCCGCGCGCTCACTTTGCCGGCCCCGCCGGCCTCTGCTACACTTCACCTGCACTTCCACTTCTCTCGCCTACTTACTCCTCTTTCCTGCAACGTCGGCATATTGGATCTCTCGCTCTATCTTTGTCTCCCGACTTTGCAACCGGACGAGCGAGAGCAGAGCGGCAACGCGTGAAAGGGTAGAGTAGGAAGGGAAAGGGAAAGATGTTCGCCGGGGTAGTCGTGATCGGCGAATCTGCATCGTTTCAAGGTGCGCGCATACGCGGCTTGGAGAAGCAATGCCGCTCAGGCCGGCTGGCCAGTCCGGCCGAAACAAAAAGGAAGAAATTCTTTTTTGCCCGCCATTGGCTCTGGAAGACCACCGACCAACCTACGCGCCTTCCTTCCTTCCTACCTTACCCTTCACTCTTTCCTTGTTTCTTATTCGTTGCCCTTTTACATACTTTTAGTGTCGTCGTGGTTGCTCTTCGTTTTGTTACTTTCTCCCTTTCAACTTGCCGCCCGGTCCACCATTGTTTGGGAGAGGAATAAGGTCACGACGCTCAGACCGACGTCGTTCGACCCGGCATTCGCCGTGGGCCCAGACAAGAACGGCGCTTTTTTTTTGTCCTCCGTTTCAAAAAAGAAAAAAAAAAGTCAGTGCCGCTTTACCACGTGTTTTCTTCCATCCCGTAAGTTGTTTTCGAGCCGTCTTTCTTGAGGACAGACAGGTGTTTCTGCTGCTACCGCCTAAAGGTGCATTTTAAGCCGCCTTTATTCCCTTTATCTTTTTTTCAAATACAGAAGTAAGATAAAACGGAAAAACAAAAGCAGAAAAACAATCCACCTTCATCCGGCGCGCGGGAGAACGTCGGTTTAGAGTATTTGAAGAAGCGCGCGCGTTGCCATCGTGAAGACAGCCGCGGGTCTTTGACAAATATTCTAAAAGCCTGCAGCTCCGTTCCCGTCTGTCTTTCTTTTCTTGTATTTGTCTCCGTCTGTTTGTTCACTGCTTCTCACTTCGTTCCGCACCTCCTGCCGTTCGCGTTCGCTACGTCGATCGGTGACGTACACAAAACAGCTTTATTTTTTTCTTACTCACATCGTTTTTTCTTTTTCTCTCTCTGTTCCGCGGGAACCGCACCTTCGTCGTCTTTAACTTGCACGAAGAGAGAACGGGCAACGACGACGACAAGTCCGTGACGTCATTCCCGGAAGCGAACAGGATATAATGAAAAAGCAAAAACGGGGATAAGACAAAAAACGCGAAACCATAAGCGCTCTCGGCGAAGAGCCGCTCGCCGAGTTCGTCAGTACAGGCAGCCGCAAGGCATCGTATCGGGGTTGAGCGCGGGCAGAGCGTTCACGGTAATGGCGTAATGAAGTGCGCAAATAACGAGTTCGGAGCGGTTGTAAAGGCTTACAGGGAAGAGAACGGGGACAAAAGGTTCCGTGCAGTACATCCGTGTTCTAGCAGTCTCCGTCCAAAGTTCAGGGCACTGCGCCAGTGAGCACGGTGTACACTATACCCAGAGCAAGTAAGGAAATTCAGGACCGCGGGCGCTGGTCGGATAGAGAAAAAAATGCAATTGCAAAAAAAAAAAAAATTGCAGTATGCAATTGCGGGTTGCATACTGTACTGCCTACGGGAAGCTTCCTTCTCAAGATCTTTCTTTTTCCTATTTCCCTCTGTGTTAATGACCCGACCAACTACTCATAGCTGCCACAGCAATAGTGCCATTCTGTATACCCTGTTGACCGTTTTCCAGATGGGAGAACAATGCGCTCTTTAAGGCGTCATCGTTTAGAGGGACAAATACGCGAAGAAGCGTAAGCTTTTTTTGTGTGTGTGTGTGAGCCTGAGGGCGCCGTCCAGGAACTAATTTCCGGGCCTGTTTCAGTAAAGGATACACGGGGAAATTTCAGTAACACTTAAGTCTACGGACGATAGTCTTTGACATGTATAAAAGTTACTGCTACGATTTCAATGACAGCCGTCACGAATCTTTATTAGGCCATCTCAGTGCATCGCGGGAAGAAGAAACAGAAAAACCGTACCAGTTGAAACGGTTTACGTTTCTAACGGTGCCACGTATCTTCGGAAGGGTTGCACCACATCTGTTCATGATGTCCACAAGTCGCCGGAATGCGACTGACTGACGCTGGCAGCCTGCGTTTGGCGTTAAGCGGAGATGCACGGTACAAGCAAAGCGCTGTTTACGAAGGTGACCGATGTGGACAGCAGAACCACTTTAGTGGGCCCAGTTTTGCGACCTATTCTAGCAGTTTGCAACGCCACGCTTTCCGCGGCTCCAATTGGTTCTTTCCGGCGCGGTGACCGCGAACTCGATTAAGAACGAAGAAGCTCATTACTACTCATCTCCCTTTTTCTTCTCTCTTTCTCTCTTTCTTTGAAGAAGTTGCATGTCCTAAGGCGTTTGGTGAGAAGCACTTCTCTCGATTCTTTTCTTGGGAAAGGATGCACATGGCACCTCATTTCTTCCAAGAGAGAGAGCTCATGTAAAAAGTCTCGAGAGATAAAGAACACGACAGCAAAAAGAAGCTTGGAATACTAACTCCTCTCACATGGCCGAAAAAAAAATAAGAAACTTGTAATAACGCCAAAGGCAATTCGGACGAGTACATTTCGGACCAAGAAGATAACTAGAGCGTAGATGCGGAACTCCTTTTTTCAAGCATAATCGTCATCATCAACCTGACTACGCCCACTGCAGGGCAAATGCCTCTCCCATGTTCCTCCAATTAACCCTGTCCTTTGCAAACTGCAACTGCCGTATCCCCGCATACTTCTTAATCTCATCCGCCACCTAACTTTCTGGCGCCCCGTGCTTAAAGGGCAACTGCAGCACTTTTTGAGTGTTTCGCGATATTCAAGGATTCAAATCTATGTAGGCTGTAGGTAAAGCATGCCAAGTGTTTTCGCACTAGCATTTAAAATAGTGAAGTAATTGACGATTGAATTTTGCGCTTCTCCTCAAAGCCCTAAAGTAATGCGGGAAAGTTTAGTGTGACGTCATGGAAGGTATGATTTCAAATCACCGCTGTCATCAGCCACACCCTGTCCTGACTCGTTAAAGGCTTCCAGAGAATTCTCGGCAGGGTTTACTTTCGGTGGCGTTGGCTTTTTCTTTCAAAGCAGGCTTTTGTGCGTTGGAAATGTACCGATACCTTTGATAAAGTCATCATGCGCCCCCCACTTAGCGTTGTGCGCTGCGGAGAAACTTGAAGGGTGTCCGGATTTTAATCGGTGATTACTTCACTATTTAAAGTGCTAGCCCAAAAAGACTGCGATGCTCTACCTGCAAGCTTCACACATTCGATCCTCTTAAGCTCGTTGATTTCCAAAAACCTATGCAGTTTCTCTTTAAATACGAGTTCATTTAGCGACATCTAGACACCTGTAATAACCTCAAGAAGGCAACTGCACCGGTCTCCTTTTCCGCCACAGAGCACCTGCTCACTCCTATTGCCGCACACACGTAAACAGCTGTCACGTAATGCTTTAAAAATAAGACGTCATCCTCGGCACAATTCTGTCTCGTTACCTGGATACTACTACACTGCCAGTAAACGGCGCACATTTCCCAGCTCCCTTCCCGCTCTTTGCCGCATAGGCAGATCGGGGGGAAAGAGGCGTATAAGAGTCGTGCAAACCAGCACAAGGCAACGCTGGCCTTGTCAGGAATATAGCATTGAATACGATATACGCCACATCTGTAGCGTGAATGCCGGATCGCACAGGCCGTCCGATTCCGGTCTCAACGAATGCGGGGCGTGTCGGAGCACAGCAGGGGGCTACATCGATCGGAAGACTCCGTTTAATCTGCCGGTGACACAGTACGAGCGGCTGTCCGATGCGTCGCGGAGCCTGGTACCACGGTATGCGTCCTACGCGCGCGTCTGACAGCGGCATTGAGGATCCGCGTGGCGCCGAATTATTTGTTTCCTTGTTTCACGAGTTGCGCTTCGATAGGAAGCCATGAGGGAGCCGGTGGGTCTTGTACACATTGTCCTTTACTCGTGGCGAGAAGGGTCAGACAAAGCCTGCTGTCTACCGAACAATGTTCAGTGACGGCACTAGCCTGGTTAACTCGCGATGAATAAGTGGTTCCATATTGCTTAAGGTGAAGCACGACGGCGCTGTGTACATTGCATTATGCGTATGTCACATCGCGACACCGGGTGTCATATCTAGTGATAATGTGGAGCTAAGGCCTAAGTTTGACTAATGACGCAAGCGTTAGCATTGAGCCCACTGTAACAGTTAAACGCTAACGTTAGGCGGTTTATACGTAGTAATGTTTAAAGTGTTTTCACACACTCAGCGGCGCGAAGGACGAGCTTAAATTTTTGGTCCAGGAGTGCTCAGCCAAATGTTTAGTAACCGACAGGGTTTACAAACTTAATGGCTTCACGTAACGCGCAAGTTTACGGAACAAACATGAGGGCATCTGTGTTGTCGCATTGTGTGTAAAGTTGGTAACGTGGCAGATAATCTTTCATTTTCATTCTCCTTCTTTTTCTATACTTTCTTCCCTTCGGTTTTCACAGTGTGGAGTAAAGAGCATACATGTCCCTACTGCCGACCTCTACATTCTCCTATTGTGTGACAGTTACCGCGACGCGAAAAGCAGATGTTACATATATTTTTTTTTTTCTGGCTCTGCTGCCTTCCTACACCTCCCTTTCCGCTTTGGTACCGCAGGAAAACACAGACGTTATTAGAATAAACGAAATACAAAGGCCGTATCATTCGGGTCTTACAACAGCATACATTGGAGACATCCCGTACGTTTCCTTTCTGACAGAGTTTTCCGGTTCAAGCGGTTTCCTGCAGCTACGCGCTAAACTCATCTCCGCATATGTTCTGTCTTTTTTTCCCCAAATATACACGTTTCGTTACACGCGCTAGAAAAACCGCGTGCCCATTCCTTGACCGCCAGAGCTCTCGCCTTCCTGGAGGCTTTATTTACCTACCGCGAATGTCTCTCTCGAAGAGTCTCGAGAGTTCGGAGAGGGCGACGAGGTGCCGCAGCAGACGCTGGCGTCGAGGAACGCGGTGATTTCGGTCATGCACGGAGGGAAGTCACGGCGACCTTTGAAGAAACTCGCTCCTCCGCCGGCTAGCGGCCGCGGTAGCTGAGGAGCGTGCGCTTTCTCCGACTCGCCGGGCTGTCCGCAGCAGACAGCGTTCTCTTCACTTCCTACTTTGCTCAATCGCTGACGCTCGCGGAATCTGTTCTGCATCCTGCGCTCAGCGTTGGCTTGCTTATGCATTATTAATGGACTTGAACAACCCTTATACGCACGGAGCGAGCGTACAAAACCAATCGTTCGTAACTGCGCAGTTCTTTTCCGACGAAAGAGAAGCTAGCGCTTGGGTCTTTAGGCGAAGAATTAGTGCGACCACAAGCAGCGTCTTATGGTGCGTCCATCAATTCGCGGGCGGTTGAGGGCCGAGGAAGCCTAGCAGGAAATAGCTGCTTATCTGACGCAACGGTCGATGCTTTACGGTTCACCTCTGTGGCCCGCTCTGACCCATGTTGGTCTCGCCTTTTCCGGGGCGCGTTCTCCTCTCTTCATATATGCAGCGGCCGCCTGGCGGTTACGGCGGAGCTGACGAGCTTCTCAACCAAATTTCCGGGCCGACCACACCGGCTCCTGCTGACTACGGCGATGTGCGCGATTATACAACCGGCGACCTCCCGGCGCCCCACGCCGGAGGGCACGGTGCCTTCCCGAATGGCGGTGGTGGCTACGGCCCTGGCCAACAAGACGGAGGAGACGGCTTCGGACACACTCCCACCAACGGCCATGTTGGGCACGGCCTTGACACCCAGGGGCCACATCACACCGGAGGTCCTCATCATACTGGCGCTCCTCATCACACGGGTGCCACTCATTTCACCGGGGTGCCTCACCACACTGGGGGACCTCACCACACCGGAGCACCTCACCACGCTGGCGACCTTCAGCAGACCGGAGGTCCCCACCACACTGGAGTGCCCCATCATACCGGAGGGCCTCACCATACAGGAGAGCCTCACCATACCGGAGCACCTCATCATACGGGACCAACTCACCACACTGGAGGACCTCTCCAGGGTGGAGACCTTGTTCACACTGGAGGTCCTCTCCAGGGCGGAGACCTTGTTCACACTGGAGGTCCTCACCACACCGGAGGAACGACGCACCACACGGGCACTCCCCATCACACGGCCGGCCCTCACCACGGAACGGGACCGCACCTCGGCGGTGCACCGCACCACGCAACACCCGGACCATACGGACACACGACTGGCCCCGATTTCACGGGAACGACCGCATTTCCAGGCAACGGCCACACTGGTCACGTGCCTACAACGGGAGATGGCGCTCACACCGGAGATCGCTTCGAACCATTCAAGGCGACCGGAACTCCGTCTGCCCACGGAGCTCACGTGGGCCACGGTGGTCACGGAGACCACGCCAGCCACCATGGAAGACCCGGTCCCGCCTACACCCCGGCTCACGGTGGCACCACAGGGCCTTCTCTCGGTGGTGGCGCTGGACGCGATACGACTTTCGAACCCTTCAAGACGACTGGTCCCGGCTCAGAAGACTACCAAGGACCACAGACCGGACCTGCTGGACCCGGTTTTGATGGAGCTGGAGTCACGGGCGGGCCTGCCGACGCACCGACTCATGGAGGACCGGGTGTAACTGCACCTCACGGCTTCCCTGGCCATCCCCATACCGGAGCAGCCGGTGGACCTGGCGGCGTCACCGGAGTTCCTGCCGGCGGCCACTTCCCATCCACGGATGCCCCTGTCTTTGGCCTGCCGAAAATTTCGACTCTACCTCCGGCAGGCCATGACGGCTTCCCACACGGTGGTCCCCAAGCCGGTCAGGACGTTGGTGGTGGTCCACACGACGACGGACAGTACCATGGAGATGACGGCCAATCGTGGCCAGCTATCAGAGGTACGCCCGGTCAAGACTACCCTGTCTACAACTCCATTCCAAGCACTGGATTCAGTTGCAAGAATCAGGAATATGCTGGCTACTACGGTGACATGGACGCACAGTGCCAAGTAAGTAACGCACTTCTCTGCCGAATCCACTACTTATAAAAGAATTCTCCCATCGTTTCGTTGATACCGTCTGCTATGCAGACATCAAAGCAAAGTGATAATAATTTGTGAGCCACAGTCGCTGCGGGACTGCTTAAGTCCTGTTCTGCATTAGAGAATTTGTGTCCAATCTAATCCTTGCTGCCAAAAAATTTGCGGGCAAAAAGTATATATCATCCTTGAAGTCGATGCTACAGCTTGTACAAGATTCCGGATGAAAACTTATTGTCACAACGGCGCAAATCTGAGCCAGAGCGTTGGTTCGATCGTCAATTTCTGGTAATTTGAACAAATGGCTTCAATTATCGTGGTAACTAGCGATTAGATTCGTAATCTTTCTACGCACGCTGTGGGCCCAACTTAAGACATCTTTTCGGCCAGCAGTGAGCATTTTTCACTGTCACTAACATGTGGGCGATCGGCGTGCAGTTCGTTTTGCAAGTAGTGCTGCTTCGAGCAAAAATAGACGAGAAACTTCACGTACTAAATTAAGACCAACTCCTCGCAGGTCTTCCACATCTGCCAAGAAGACGGCCGACACGACGCGTTCCTCTGCCCCAACGGCACTGTCTTTAACCAGAGGTTCTTCGTTTGCGACTGGTGGTACAACTACGAGTGTGACGAGACACCCTCGCTGTACCACCTCAACTCTCAGCTCTACGTGGTGCCAGAAGGCGCCGGCCCTGCAGGTGGCGTACCAGGTGGAGTCTACGGCGCAGCGGAGCCGCAGCACGGTGCACCTGGAGTAGCACCCGGTGCCACTCCAGGACAATTTGGCCCACCCTCGACCGTTGGATACCCTGCGACCACCCCTACCGGCTCGTTCACTGGAGCTCCCGGTGCTACCCACACTGGCCCTGATCACCACGCTCCTGGACATACCGGACCCGCTCACCATGGCCCCGGACACACCGCGCCTGCTCACCACGGCCCCGGGCATACCGCACCCGCCCATCATGGCCCCGGACATACCGGACCTGCTCATGACGGACTAGCCACGCACGGCGGTCTCGATCACACCGGCCCTGCTGATGGTGGCTTCACTGACGGTGGCTTCACTGACGGAGCTCCCGGTTACGGCACTACAGCCCACGCACCTGGCCACACAGGCCCCACTCATGGAGGCCCCGGTGTGACTGGCATTACTCAAGGTGCCCCGCACACTGGTCCCACGCATGGCGGTCCCGGATTTGGCGGCCCCACGACGCACACCGGTCCTGCGCACACCACATTCGGAGGCCCAGGTCACGATGGTCCTGCTCACGGAGGTCCGACACATGGCGACCTCGGCCATGCAGGGCCCGGACTCCCTCACGGTGGACCACACCACGAAGGCCCGCATCACGGAGGACCCCACCACGGTGGAACCACAGGCCCTGCTCACGGCGGCCTGACTCACGGAGGGCCACACCACGGCGGAACCACTGGACCTGCCCTCGGTGGTTTCACACACGGTGGACCACACCACGGCGGCACCACTGGACCTGCCCTCGATGGTTTCACACATGGTGGACCACACCACGGCGGCACCACTGGACCTGCCCATGGCGGCCCTACTCACGGAGGACCACACCACGGCGGAACCACGGGGCCTGCTCATGGAGGCCCAGCACACGGCGCCGATTTGACGGAAGGTGACGAAGACGACTACGGCGACGCTGGCAGGCCCGGCTACGGCGGTGGAAATCATCGGGGCGGAAAGATCAGCGCGGGCTTTGGAACAACGGCAGCCGACTACGCGGTGGGCGGAGATGACTACGCGAACGGAGGCGGAAGGCCGACAACCGCCGGCGGTCCTGCCCACGGCGGCCACACAGCCGCACCTGAGCTCCCATCCCCGCACCACAATGGAAACGGCGACAACGGAAACGGCGGAGCGGATATCGGTCAGCTCAAATACCCTAGCTACTAGTGAGCCTAGAGCGCTCCTTATGGCTTCTCCCTTTTGTGTGCTGTTAGAAATCGAGCGGTCTCTGTAAGATACCAATCCATGCGTGTTGTTGGGCCATATACAGCGAGTGCCGATGTGTGCGCGCGCGTGAGTGTGAGTGCTTCACCTGTCTGCGGAGGCGACTTGTACAGCTCGTCTCCGGGAGTGGCTGTGTTCATCGCAATGAGTCTACGTGCAACATGTTTGTTGATTTGTTACAAGTATATTATAGCAAAGAGGACAGCACATATATAATATATACCTGGGGATACCGGGGGTCTGACGCGTGTACTCGAGTTGGACGCCTGGTAGGGGTGGTCTTTCGCCCTTGCGCTCTGTCTCGTCTCTTCTACTCACTTGTTTCGTCCGGCATCAGAGATATAAGAAGTGCACAGTATTTTGTAATTTATGCTTCTAGTCCTCTTTTCTATAATATACATTTCCAAGTTGAAATAAAAGATTGTTTTGTTAAAAGCTCTACTCTCCTCGTCTTGCGCCTGCGCTACCTGTCTTGCCTCTTATACGAGGCGGCAAGAGCCAGAGGCTTACGCAGCACCAGGTCAGAGCGAAAGCACAACCTTAGTCAAAAGTAAAGTGCCCAAGGGGTCTCTCAACAAGTCGTGTGGTGTGGCTCTTGTAGCATCCATGAAAGTCCTGATGTCTGGAGTTTCTCTCATCTTCGAGAGATAAGAAACGCTGACGATGCACAACACACACAGTGGTCCAGAATGAAACCCCTTGGACTGCCTACTTTTGACAAAGGCTGTACATGTTAAGCTTAGGGTATATCCTTGGAGGGCCGGGCACGGCTAGACCTTAACATGCAAGAGATTCAGCTACCTCCATGACCAACAAGCAGCGTTCTCCTCCTCGCCCAACCCACTTCCATACCAGCCGAAATATAATCAGGCCAGGCCACGACACTGATGTCGAAGCTGCAAGAGATCCACCTTTCTTAATGAATGGTTGGTTCTAATTAGAACCGATTACAATTCAGTCAGCCCAAATAAGCCAGCTAAGAGAAGCATCCGAAAATCAAGTCACATTAGTTATACGGATATATTGTTACAGTACAGTGCGATTATTATTTAAAAGGCGTCACGGGCAGCGTTCTTGCCACCCGCGCAGCCGTTCACTGTATGAAGATATATAGAATAACATCGGTTACGAACAATTAGTGGCCGGAATGAGATTGGATTAATTTGCTGGGCAGTGAAGCACGACTGAGTATAAATTCTTGGCAGTGTACCGTATATAACATGCGAGCGAAGGAAACCACGTGAGTGCAGGTGACGGGCAATGTGCGTTACCTGAACGTGCGCTCAAGTAGCGCCCAGGAAAAGGGCGTAGCTCAATACACTTTCCGCCGCTGCCTTTTCTGAATCATTCTCTTCACATTGCGTTCCTCCCCCTGCCTCTATACCACTTCGGCTATTACACAACCGACACGCAGCTTACACAGTCCATGCTTACGGCATCGAGATAAGAACATGTCCATAACGAACAGGAAAAGGCGAGATATCAATGGCAGCGACACGCTGGTTTGGAATGAATGATTGAATGAATGAATGAATGAATGAATGAATGAATGAATGAATGAATGAATGAATGAATGAATGAATGAATGAATGAATGAACCTGATGTTGGGCCTCAGTTCAGACTCCTGGTGTTCCGTGACTCATGCATGGAGCCGTATGCAGAGAGAGTCTTCCGAAGGCCCGTATCATTAGAGACATTAGAATAGGGTGACGCTATCGGTTAGAGACATAGGGCAATAGCGGGGGGCAGGGCGCAGGCGCAATACAATAGAATAGGTTGGTTGGTTTACGGGGTTTAACGTCCCAAAGCGACTAAGGCTATGAGAGACGCCGTAGTGGAGGGCTCCGGAAATTTCGACCACCTGGGGTTCTTTCACGTGCACTGACATCGCACAGTACACGGGCCTCCAATTTCTCCTCCAAAGAAATTCAACCGCCGCGGCCGGGATCGAA
Organism: Amblyomma mixtum; assembly: GCF_055824585.1. NCBI lineage: Eukaryota > Metazoa > Arthropoda > Arachnida > Ixodida > Ixodidae > Amblyomma > Amblyomma mixtum. The sequence continues at coordinate 78,827,598 of NC_143013.1, forward strand.
CTGCACCCTCCCTCCGGTTATTGTCCTGCGCCCGCGCACTGTCCTGCGCCAGCGCAACCGATGGAGTCAGCGCCGACAAGCACAAGTGAAAATAGACTGATATTTTTGTATTTCAGATTTTGTAAGTATCGCTTCCACTTCGTTTCACCGTATCGTCTGCGTTCGCAAAGCAGGCCGTTTGACGTGTCCAATCCACTTGTATTGTAACTTCTTACAGTCGAACCCAGATATATCGAACTCGAATGGAATTATGAAATAATTCAATATATCGATAATTAGACATATAAAAAATGGCAGCCGCCAGGCGCCGTACTGGTAGCGCACTGCTCGTTAGGCGTAGTTGGGTCTAACCTGCTTCGCATCGAAGCCGCTGTGAACGGGGCTTTGCAACTATCAGCTGCCTATCATAAGATGTTTAATCCGGTAACCTGTACACTATAAATAGAATAATCGCTTATAAAAATTAAGGTACAGCCCTTTTTCGCGACACCTTCGGCAGCGAAGCACGTCATGCGAGGGTCGCCGCTGCCTTTAGTTAGTTAGGTTGGTTTCACCGCAGGACAGCTACGTGGCACTGGAAAATGAGCATCGAAGGCCACCCTGAAGCACACCCCGCGTTCATCTCGTCACGAGGTTTCACAGTGCTAGCGCTGCCAGCAGGAGCCGAGGGTCGCGCAGCCAACCTGTCTCCGCGCTCGGAAAGTGACCGAAGACAGCCGTTAGGAGAAGCGCTACTTGCAGGGGCGGGGAACGCAATTCGATATATCGAATGGCAGTAGAAATTGTAGCTCGATGTACACGGCCGGGCGCTCCACCCCGCCCGCTAGTGCAGTTTGCCGCGCGCGCGATTAGTCCGAGACAGGAGGCTACGTGCGCGCGGCTATGTACTACATACAGTTTAGTTCTTTTTTCTAAGTGATTGTGAGCAGTGGCCGCTCGCGCGCACTTTTTTCGGACAATGCTTGGACATTGGCGCGCGAGCGGCGCGAACTTGATTACTTTTGTATTTTATTAATAGTGTACAAAGGTCTCCCCTTTCCTTTCTTGCTATCGCTCCCCTCTATACTCTCCTCACTATCATCAACCTTTCCCTTACATTTCCGCCGGCTGCAGCTCGCTATTGCCGCGGCCGGCAACACTCTTTTGCATCACTTTTTTTTTCTTTTTAAATATAATCCACTACCACCACCAGCGCGACCTTTCTATGCTTTCGCGCATGATTTTCAAGAGGACGATCTGCGCGTTCTGTATAGCCAATAATTCTAAATAGGGTTAATTATAACCGGGCCGCCGCGGTGGCTCAGTGGTTACGGCGCCGCTCGGCTTCTGAACCGAATGACGCGGGTTTGATCCCGGCCGCGGTGGTCGCAATTCGAGGGAGGCGAAATTCAAGAGGCCCGTGTACTGTGCGATGTTAATGCACGTTAAAGAGCACCAGGTGGTCGAAATTTCCGGAGCCCTTCACTATACGGCTTCCCTCATAGCGTTAGCCGTCTTCCGATCTTGAACCCCAATAAACCAATTAACCAAACCAGAAATCTCACCTGCGTTGAGTACACTGACTTTAAGACCAGAACGAAGATTAAGGGAGATCGCCGCATCCGTTGGGATCCTTGCGCCTTCAACAGTGCATTGGAAGCGGATCTGCAAGGTCTCGAGTGCTGGAGGTAAGTGCGATTTCTAGGTTACTGGTTACACGTGTTGTGCCTTGAAAGGCACAAGAGCTCAAGGGAGTCACGGTGTCTACAGGAACAACGCCGTTTGGTCCATCACTGATCACTTCCCTTGAAAGCATCCTGAATCGCGCCGCCCGTTTTATCATTTCTAATTATGCACGCCATTCCAGCGACACGAATATGAAACATACATTTATTCTGCCTGACCTTTCTCTACGTCGCAAATACTTTCGCCTATATCTTTTTTATAAAATATACTATTTAATCCATTCTTGAAAAAAAAAAAGTCTTTTAACCGCACCCAGCTGCATCTCATCTCGCATCGACCATCAGCACAAAGTTGAAGTGCCAACTTGCCGTAGTAATTAGTATCATTCTTCCATTTTGCCAAGAATAGCTACTGTATGGAACCACCTTTCCGCCTCCACAGTCTCCATCTGTGGTGTCATTCACTTCAATATCGCGGTTGAAAGTGCCTTAATTTTTTTTTGTTCTGCAACTAATGTAACAAACTCGCCACTCCTTTTTGCAGTGCCTAGGGGCCTTGAAAGCATGAAAAATAAATAAATAAATTAAAAGTATATGACTCCCTTGTACGTGGTCAAACGAACTGGCAGCCAGAAGTGTACGCGTTTGTTCTCGGCACGTAATAACATCAAAATGCGCTGTATGGTACGATGCTTTCCCCAATGTTGTTGTTTATATGTTCTCGTGGTTGTACCGCAAACCTGTGATCCTGCGGAAAAACCCATAAGGTGTTTGATCAGGTAATAACACCGACTTATCCTTCCTGAGCCTGGTCTGCGCATGCACAGCGCGCCTGTCGAGAGTTAGCGAACAAGATGGCGGCCCGTCATGCTTGACGGCTTTCCGAGGCTGCGTCAGGCAACCTTGGCTCGAGATGGCACCAGCCCAAGCGCCAGCCTAAGCCAGTGTGTGTAATGCGTAGGTTGGCTCCGAGGCTTTTTACTTTGGAAGGGAGGGGATACACCAGCACTGCCCCCCCCCCCCCCCCCTTTGCTCTTACCCCCGAGAACCTTATGTCTGCTGAATTAAAGCTACCCCACCACTCCCGCCCACCAGCCACCTCCTATGAACCCAACTCACCCATCTTCACCCCCCAGAAAAATTCCGTCGCATTGTGTGAATCCTTAGCGTGAAATCATTCAATACGTTAAAAACATCAAAGTAGCCATCGAAGGTAACTCCAACTGCTTTCGCAGGATTGCCGAATCAGATATGTGATACTCTCGCAATATCTTTTTTCTATGTCGTCCGTTTTCTTTACAGCGAGAGCTATTTTACAGAACCCTTTTCGTATGGTTCCACGCTTATCCTGTGAAGAGTCGGAGCACAGCTGGTATGACGTCATTGCCAAGCGTCAAGGAGCAGCAGGTGGTGGAGCTAAGTTCGGCGTGGCGCGGAACACGTAAATACATTTCTAATAGTACTATAGTCGATTCTTAGCAAACGGAACAGGCCTGTATTCAAGGAGTCTACATATACCGGGTGTTCCGGCGAACACTTTCAAAAATTCCTGAAAATATTGGGTCCAGTATAGCAAAAAAAATAGGTGTAGGGTCGCACACTCTGCCCCGGCGGACACAATATGATGCAAAACTCCTCTGATTATCCAGGTAACTAACAAAAACCCACTAATTACATTTTTAATTATCGTAGATAGGTAGTCAGTCCCATTTGGGAGTTTGATGCCGGTATCAAGACAATGTCATGCCAGTTTTTGAAACGATGAAAAACTCAATTTGTAGAGCCCCGCAGCGCGAAGAAATCCGACGCTTTTTCCCAGCACGCGACCGAAACTGAACGGACGAGGAGCGCGGGAAGTATGGCGTAAGCGAAGTGTCGCTAGGTGTCGTGTCGTAAGGAATGCAGCGCCCAATTCGAAACGCGTGTGCTAACTTTCCTCGCTAGAGAACCTTGGCGCTCAGCTAGATTGCGGCCGGCGTTATCGACTGCTTCGTCGCTCGGAGTAAGGAAAATTATTGTCATCGTCTGCTACGCGGCCTTCGCTTTTGGGAACACTGATAAGCACATCTGGCGCTCTGCCTGTCTGGTTAACTCCCGAAAGGGTTTTTTTTTTTAATCTTTTTTATGTTTATCACTAGCTTCGTGGAAGAGATAGAGGTACTCTTCTCTGACAGTGCGCGAATTAGTGTTTAACGTTAAATAGTGCTGATATATCGACATGCATTGTATTATTTCTTTCAACCGTCTGTTTATGCGGTATCGGCTTGACTACTACAATAAATGGTTTGGTTTGGTTTACGGGGTTTAACGTCCCAAAGCGACTAAGGCTATGAGAGACGCCGTAGTGGAGGGCTCCGGAAATTTCGACCACCTGGGGTTCTTTAACGTGCACTGACATCGCACAGTACACGGGCCTCTAGAATTTCTCCTCCAAAGAAATTCTAGCCGCCGCGGCCGGGATCGAACCCGCGTCTTTCGGGTCAGCAG